>NC_079192.1:54152868-54452868 GCF_029499605.1 Hyla sarda | reverse complement strand
ATACATACACCATCTTTAAGAACATAGACAGGATCCTTATGTCTAGATAGTAAACAGGACCTTTGGAGGACTCAAGGACCTTTGAGTAATCCTGTCACATGTTATGTTTTGCAGTTATATGATTTGTTGCAAGATGTACTCCCAGAGAGCACCAGCTTTAACCTATGACCCACAGCTTGACCAATGGGCTTTAGTCCAGCCCCCCACTATATAAAGGGGTGGCCATCTTTAATTCACCCTCTTTCCTCCGACTCTTTTGAGAGTACCATCAAAGTCTTTGCTGAAGCAGATACCAGAGGCCTTAGAGTCAAGTGTTCAGCATCTGGAGTACCACAAAGCTACAACTCTCCAGTAAGTCTACAAGTCTATGCCTGCTGTCACTGAAGTTAGTCAAGTCTTGCACATAGTACAAGCCAAGTCTAATTACAAGTCAAGTCTAATTGCAAGTCAAGCTCATTACAAGTATTGGTCCAGCAAGCTGCGAGGTCCTCTGGGTACTGGTCACCTCTCTGGGAATTCTGGCCATAGCTGTGAAGATAATTACACCTGTCTTCTATTCAGTAAAGCCTCCGTTTACCCTCAACTGGTTGTGGACTCTGGCTTATTCACTACTAGCCCGTGGGATAGCGGAGAATCCGGCGTGTGGTGTGGTGTTCCGGAACTCGAAAATCACACTGGCGTCACGAACACATAGGGGTTAATACCATCCGACCCCCGGGGTTAATAACATCTGATCCCAACACTCATCACCGCAACACCCATGGCCCTGCCACTCACCACAGTGGCACTCCACACTTGGATACAGGTAACCACTTCCTTTGAAGCAGTGGTAAGTTGAACTGTCAAGACACTACAACACCATCATCACATTACACCTAAACTACTACCATGCTCCTGGCATCACAGACAACCAGCCAGGCAAGCATCTGTAACATACACAGAGACGTTATTTCCAATCCTCCGCCTACCACAATATTACATGGCTCAGTTGTTGCACATACAAGGAGGAGGTTATATAAGGAGCTGGTAAGAGAATGCAGCAAAAAATGTGTGGCTGAGGCCACATGGAGAGCCTGGGGGGGGGGGGGGGGGGGTCAATGTAGCTAAGACAAGAGACTGTATGCCCAAGGAAACTTTTTCAAGTAGCAATAGTCAGAGACTGTACAACAGTGGTCTTGAAATTGTGGCCCTCCAGCTGTACTACAACACTAGAAGTGCACAGTTTGAAGACCATTGCTGTAGAGTGTGGGATGAAAATACATGAGTTGCCTGAGAGAACTGCATTAGCACTCTGGTTCACATGTGTATACACTGAGGTATTAAGATGTGCAATGGTTGACTGTATTGCCACCACCAGTGAATATTGTAATTGTGTATGATAAGTGGGTCACATGACCACCACCCCCATTCCCCAGAAGACAGGCTTCTGCCTAGAAACCTCTTGAAAGTTTTGCAGGAAAAGTCCCCTAAGTCCAACCACCTCTCCCAAGAGGGCTGGAACCAGTTTAAACTAGTTAGTCTTGGTCTGGCTCAGGCCAGAGAAGTGGCTCCTGTGAGTTGCCCCCTGCCAGAGTCTGCCAAGTCTGCTGTGCAGAAGTTAGATGTCTCTGGCTTTGCCAGAGAATTTTAATACTATTACAATTGCTAATTCCAACTTGAGTCAGCTCTGGGTTGATCACAATGAACCATGGCACTGTGTGGAGTTCAGTACGAGGCATTACTTAAGAATTAACTCCAGTCCACACTAAAGGGGTATCCAGTCTACATTTGTGTTTCTACTCCAAAAAGGAGAACCTTTTCTAAGCCAGAAGAGATAGAGGCAGTATAAGTGCCCTCCTGCCACCACTAGGCTCTTTGTGAGGTTTCTGGCCAAAGGCAGTGCCATGTATGTTACAAGCCACAACCTTTTCACCTTACGCCCTGTGATAGGGAATCGTAATGCAACTAACCATGCTTAAAGTTTTCTACATATACACTACAGTGTGATGGGCTCTTAAAACCCATCCCAGTAGTGTTATGTTAACCTATATGGACTGTGTTTTCCAAAGCACCTAAAGTGTTGCTAGACACGTCCTACATTACTCTTATTTAGAAAGATAATAAGGGGATTGTGCCCACATCCCATACATTAATGCCAGAGACATTTGCACCTATCGCCATGGGCACACCAGCACCCAGAGACTTACACCACAGTGTTCCCTATGGATAAGGACTATGTTTACTATGCAGACTCCCAGTCAAGTTGCAGAGACCGTAGGAGGATATTCAGGGTCTATTCAGATCCACAAAGCCATCGTAATATCATAGACTCTGCTAGAAGTGCTAGTACCCATAGTTGGCCCTGCATTACTACTTCCACCATCCTCATGGGCATCACACACGGGCCCCTGGAGTGGAGTACTATGAATTCAGCACCTACAGCATTGGGGAAGCGATTGAAGCATTTGCCCAAAGGAAATCTTGCGTCATTGTAGAAGCACAATCAATAGTTTTCTATCACCGCTGTGTTACATTATATTACTCTAGTGATATATACTGCAGCTATTACATCATGTCATTCACTAGTGCAAAGATATTTATTAACATACACAGCCTACCAACTGGGAAATCACACAAAGAACCCCAAAGGCAAACACAGAAAGCAACCCCTTACACCAGGAGCCAATATGTAATAGCTTTTTCTGGTATAAAAGTCATATTTGTGGACACATTAGTTACTTCACATCAGCAGACGGATAATTGTGCCGAGGCAGCGCACACAGAGGTCATAGGGTACCTAAATAAAAGTGATGCTTATGTATTGCAGGTGCTATTATAGGACTATGGCACAGTAATCCTCTCTGGTCTTTACTGCTCAGGATATGCACATTTGTTCTTTTCCAGAAGGAAAAGAGCTTGCTCTCTTATGCCACCTATTGGGGGTAGAATCCATATGTTTGACTTCTTAGGAAGCCTTAGAACATGACTAGGGATTCAGGAATATGAATGGTCTCCACATTTTTTGATGCTCTCCTGAAGGTGAAACATTACTTCCCCATGATAGAAACTATAATACCCTGAGAATAGGACCCATTGAAATTTTGGCATTCTAGGCATAAACAGGCAGCCATTCAAGACTTTACAAGCTTCAGCTACTAGGGTAGAGTGCTATGTCAGGACAGTGAGTCGGTGCCATTAATAATAAATAATGCTTCGAGATTACTTCCGCACATGTATTTATATATACAGTCATATCCATGTACAAATATAGCATTAGAAAAGTAAAAGTCTTGAGTGGATTCATTAATTCAATTAATAGTTTACAGAGGTGAAAAAGCTTTTATTTTAACATTTATAAGGTGACATGGGGCAATGTAGCAGGCACTAGATATAGGGTGTTGCAGTGGGACTTATAGAGTGCACTGTGGAGGTCACTTGTACAGAGAGGACCAGCATCAGACTGAGGATTTTTTGGCCCTCCTAGGTTTTGCTTACAAAATTGACCTCAGATGTAATGGGGCATATGTGCCCATGATTGGACATTTTATTAATCTGCACAGCTCAGGTTATGGTTGGTCACTTTGTATTATTCAACAGTAAAAGGGAGTGTAAAAAAGTGAGAAGTCAGCTGTTTTGAGCAGGGGGTATGGCGGCCGGTACCTGGGGAGAAGATGTGGTGGGGAACGCCGATCATCGGTGGCATCAGCGGAGATCAGCGACGGAGGTAGGGAGGCGATGGCACGGAGCATCAAGGAAGGTGGCAGCCAAAGGCTGTCTGGGCATGCTGGGAGTTGTAGTTTTGCAACATTTGGAGGGTCACAGTTTGGAGACCAATATATACAGTGGTGCCCAAACGGTAGCCCTCCAGATGTTGCAAAACTACAACTCTCAGCATGCCTAGACTGCCCAGGCATGCTGGGAGTTTTAGTTCTGCAACATCTGTCCTTCAGATTTTGAAATTTTCATGAAAATTTTAAAAATTGCTGCTATACTTTGAAGCCCTCTAATGTCTTCAAAAAGTAAAAATATGTTAATTTTATGACATATAGTATTTGTGAATCAATATAAAATTTAAAATGTATTTATAAAATTTATTTGTAATATCCATTTTCCTAATAAGCAGAGAGTTTCAAAGTTAGAAAAATGGTAAATTTTGAACATTTTCATGACATTTGGGGATTTTTCACCAAGAAAGGATGCAAGTAACAACGAAAATTTTCCACTAAAATAAAGTAGAATATGTCACGAAAAAACTGTCTCAGAATCAGAATAATCAGTAAAAGCATCTTAGAGTTATTAATGCTTAAAGTGACAGTGGTCAGAATTGCAAAAAAGGGCTCAGTCCTTAAGGAGAAAAAGGGCTCAGTCCTTAAAAGGTTAAAACTCTACAAGGTGAGATCTTACATGGAGCCCGCAACCGAGGGAGATGGACAGATATTGTGTGTTTCTCACCAAGCTGCTTGGCGATGGTCTTGTGACCCATCAGCCCTGTGTAGGTCTACAATCTTGTTCCTTACATCCTTGGACAGCTATTTTGGTTTTGGCCATGGCGGAGAGTTAGGAATTTGACTGATTGATTGCCTTTGTGGACAGGTGTATTTTACACAGGTAACAAGTTGAGATTAAGAGCATTCCCTTTAAGAGAGTGCTCCTAATCTCAGCCCTTAACATGTATAAAAGACGTTTGGGAGCCAGAAATCTTGTTGGCTGATAGGGAATCCAATACTTATTGTACTGAGTAAAATACAAATCAATTCATAACTTTCTGTTTTTCCCGAATAGTTTTTTGTTATTATTCTGTCTTTTAGGGTTCACACACACACACACTACAGAATTTCCGACCGTAATTCCGTTCAGGAATTTTGATTGGAAATTCTCTTGCATGAAGGCAACATGCAGGTGGATGGGTTTTCGGTTAACCTATTCACACTGCGGAATTTTCTGGTCAAACCTTCTGACAGAAGATTCCGATCAAGCAATTCCGCCAGAACATTGAACCTGAAATTTTCTGGACGCGGATTCTGTAGTGTGAACCCAGCTTTACTGTTCAAATAAAACGACCATTAAAATTATAGGCTGATCATTACTTTGTCACTGGGCAAACTAACAAAATCATCAGGAGATCAAATACTAAGATAGATAGATGAGAGGTAAAAGTTTGGACACAAGTGCACCTAGCGGGTGACAATCAGCACTTTCTTTCGGGTATGATGTAGGCGAGGGATACAGCAGTTTATTAGAACATCAGAACATTTTTTGGCATGTCACATTAGATGAACCTATCTCGGTGGAGGAGCTCTTACAGGAATATTTTATTAATGCTCTAGCTCACTAATACACTGCAATGCTGTTTACTGTGTGAAGTTTTCCTGAATCCTGTCCTGCTCACTGCAGGATCTGGTGACCCGAGATCACTGACAGGTCTCATTACATTGATCTATGTCACCCATATGTCACAGTGGGTCACTATCACTGCAGCATTTCAATTGCTTTATGAATATTGAAGAAATGACACTTTTCAGCGAAGCGACGACGATTGTCTCAACCTACGGTAATATTTAACATCTAGGCTTTTTTAAGAGCTGGAAAATATTGGATAGTAAGCATGGTTGCATACTATAGCCCAGTGGTTCTCAACCTGGGGTACAAGTACTGTACCTCCAGGGGTACTTAGCAGTTCTCCAGAGGGTACTTGAAAAAAAATCAGTAATGGCAGCAACAGCCACTGGTTAGGCTGGGTTCACACCACGTTTTGTACTTACGGTTCCCGTATACGGCTGGGAGGAGGGGGCGGGGCTTAATCGCGGCGCCCGCACTCAGCCGTATAGGGGAACCGTATTTAATGCATGTCTATGAGCCGACCGGAGTGAACCGCACCCTCCGGATGGCTGCGTTTTCGGCCGGATGCGGTTTCCCGACCGTAGGCAAAAACGCGGTCGACCACGTTTTTGCCTGCGGTCGGGAAACCACATACGGCCGAAAACGGGCGCCGCAATTAAGCCCCGCCTCCCCCCTCCTCCCAGCCGTATACGGGAACCGTAAGTACAAAACGGGGTGTGAACCAAGCCTTACTGGTCTGGACCACTATGAAAGAAATGGTCGGCTGATGTCACTGCACCGAGGAGCGGAGGAGGAGGACAGCAAAGGGGAAGCGCGGGCACTGGGCTGCTGTGGGCAGTAATTTCCCCTTCTGTGCCCCAAATATAGCTGTAGGTCCCCAAACTACCCCCATATATAGTTGTTGGCCACCATACTCTCGCACTTTGTTGCTCCACTACCCCTGCAGACCGGGGACCTACTGCTATGAGCCCTAACAATAGGTCCCCAGACCAGAGGAGCAGTGGAGCACCAAAGCGGGACAGTATGGTGGCCTACAACTATATATGGGGGTAGTTTGGGGGCCTACAGCTATATTTGGGAGCACAGAGGGGGCCTAACAACTTTATGGGGACTCAAAGCGGGTACTATTACTGTGTCTGACAATAAACATGGGGAGTTTGTAAATAGGTGGGTATTGTACTGCAGAAAGAAGCCTAAAATGTTTGTTTGGCTGGTTCTGTGGAGAAGTCTTGTATGGGAGAAATCTTAATGGCGGTCTAGGCCAGATAGTGAAGAAAAGAAAACAACTCCGGTTAGAGAAGACGTAACCTGTAAATCGGGGGACTGGGGAGAGGAACAGGGGGCCTGTTATAGAGGAAAGTAAAGCATATGAATTATACTATAATCACTACAAAATGTCTCTAATATGGGGCTACAATTTTTTGGGAATGGACTGTCAAGGGGAACTCGGACACAAAAGGTTGAGAACCACTGCTATAGCCCACAAGTTTTTATTTCATGGTGGCTTCATGCCACCATACTAATTCTCGGCCTTCTCCACACACCCTTGTCAGACCACTACAATCATAATACTGCCATATATAGCCCATATAATAACGTTATATAATAACCAAAAAATATCCGGTATCCAAAAAAAAAATACTTCCTTAATGGGGTCATCCAGGAATAGGAAAACAGCTAATTTCTTTCAAAAACAGCACCACCTTTGTTCCCAGGTTGTGTGTGGTATTGCAGTCAGTTCCACTGAAGTGAATGCAACCACGTCGTTGTAATACCGCACACAACCTGGGGACAGATGTGGCGCTGTTTTTGGAAAAAATGAGCTCTGTTTTGCTATTCCTGGATAACTCCGTTAAGGACCATGACGAATCCCTAACAGATCCACACTTTATCCTGCTCAGCGCTGTGTATATCGGACGCTGGAACTCGTGGGTGCTGCCGAGTGTACCCAAAAAATTTCTGGGAACAAGGCTGTAACACAGTCGTATTGCAAGGGCCGTGTTTCCCAACGAGGGTGCCTCCAGCTGTTGCAAAACTACAACTCCCAGCATGCCCGGACAGCCAATGGCTGTCCGGGCATGCTGGGTGTTGTAGTTTTGCAACAGCTGGAGGCACCCTGGTTGGGAAAAACTGTCCTAAAGCAATTAGTTACATGACTCTAATCACGGGGAGCGGCTGGACAGGTCATATAAAACAACATGTAATAAAGTATAATGAATAAACAGAAAATAAAGTAAAAAACATAAAAACGACTACACTTTGTCGCTCTGAATACAGCAGCACAAAAATAAAGTTAACCCCTTACGGATGCAGAGGTTTTTCATTTTTGCAATTCCGTTTTCTCCTCCTTGCCTTCTAATAGCCATAACGGTTTCAAAGAGGCTTGTTTTAGGTGTAACCAATTGTACTTTGTAATAACATCACCCATTTTACCTATTTTTTTTTTTTATAGATTTTGTTTTAACTAATTTCACTAAGAACTTTTTGTCTAAAAATTTGTATGCATAAAATTGTCCTCTATATTGTCCGCTATAACTTTTTTATTTTTCCCATATACGGGGATGTGTAAGGTCTCATTTTTTGCGTGGTGATCTGTAGTTTTTGTCGATATCCATTTTTATTTTGATGTGAAATTATTTTTTATTTTTGTTTTTTCTGGTATATGAAGTGACCAAAAATCAGCAATTCAAATTTTTTTTTTAAGTATACGCTATTGACCGTGCAGTTTTATTAACATGTTATTTTTATAGTTCGGACATTTATGCACACGGCGATACCACATATGTTTATGTTTATTTTTGTTTACATTTTTTTATGGGAAAAGGGGGGTGATTCAAACTTTTATTAGGGAAGAAGCTCATTTACATTTATTAAAGGGGTACTTCGGGGGACTAAACCAATAGCCCATTTTTTCCCTCTCATCAACCTATTTAATTGCCTAAATTTCCTTCATTAGCTATATAGAGCAGTTTCCCCTCTTTGGTTGTCACTTACATGCACGAAGTCAGGGAATTACATCATACAGCCATTCACTCTGTCTCTATCCAAATCCCTCTCTGAAAGCAGCCCCCACCCTCCTGAGAGACACAGTCCATGTGGTTTCTCCCCTGAACTGATGAGTCATGCTCTCTTTAGTGCTAAGAACTGGGAGGTGTGTGCAGCCTCAGCCAGACACTGAATCTCTGATTGGGATGGGGCTGGCAGAGAAGATCTGCAATGATTGGTGGGAGATGTAGGCAAGAGGAGAGAAGGATGACAAAGAATATCAAGCAGCCAGAGAAGACAACAGAGGCTACAGGAGCCATGCTTATCTGGCAGAATGGTTTACAGGGAACATATCCAGCAAGTGTGGTGGCTTTGGAGCTCAAAAATATAAAGGGATCATTAAGATAACACATCCTAGATCTGAATGAATGAACTAATCGTATGAAATACTTTCGTCTTTACATAGTTGAATGTGCTGACAACAAAATCACACAAAAATTATCAATGGAAATCAAATTTATCAACCCATGGAGGTCTGGATATGGAGTCACACTCAAAATCAAAGTGCAAAACCACACTACAGGCTGATCCAACTTTGATGTAATGTCCTTAAAGGAAAACTGTTGGCTTGCTCCCCCCGCACTTACCAGCGGTACTGGCTGGTAGCATGGTGGACACTGATCAGTTTGATGCTTACCTTGCTCGGATCCGCCCAGCTGTTCGGCTGAAATCTTCGATTTTCTGTATATGCTAATTAGGTGCTAACTGGCACAGACGGGGTAACAGGAACTCTGATATCAGCGCCGCTAGTCCGCAGTGCCGGCCAGCACATCAATATTCCTCCCCTCCCTCCGCCTTTCCCTCTTTATTACAGAGCGGGGAGAAGAGGGAGAGGTGGAGAGAGGGGAGGAATATTGATGAGCTGGGCAGTGCTGCAGACTAGCGGCGCTGACATCAGAGTTCCAGTTACCCCGCCTGGGCAAATTAGCACCTAATTAGCATATACAGAAAAATGAAGATTTCAAACAAACGGCGGGGCGAATCCGGGCATGGTAGGCATCAAACTGATCAGCGTCCCCCGCACTACCAGCCAGTACAGCTGGTTAGTGCACGGGGGGGGGGGGGGGGGGAGGAGCAATCTGACAGTTTTCCTTTAAACCAAGTCAAAGTGAGGGCTCAGTAGTGTATGTGGCCTCCACGTGCCCGTATGACCTCCCTACAATGCCTGGGCATGCTCCTGATGACAACGCTTGGACAGTCTGTGGTGCAACGTGGCGTTGGTGGATGGAGCGAGACATGATGTCCCAGATGTGCTCAATCAGATTCAGGTCTAGGGAAGGGGCGGGCCAGTCCATAGCATCAATGCCTTCCTCTTGCAGGAACTGCTGACACACTCCAGCCACATAAGGTCTAGCATCGTCTTGCATTAGGAGGAACCCAGGGCCAACCGCACCAGCATATGGTTGGGCTGTAAGCACAACCCCCACCTGTGGACGTCGGGCCCTCACACCACCCTCATGGAGTCTGTTTCTGACTGTTTGAGTGGACACATGCACATTTGTGGCCTGCTGGAGGTCATTTTGCAGGGCTCTGGCAGTGTTCCTCATTGCGCAAAGGCGGAGGTAGCGGTCCTGCTGCTGAGTTGTTGCCCTCCTACAGCCTCCTCCACGTCTCCTGATGTACTGGCCTGTCTCCTGGTAGCTCCTCCATGCTCTGAACACTACGCTGACAGACACAGCAAACCTTCTTGCCACAGCTCGCATTGATGTGCCATCCTGGATGAGCTGCACTACCTGAGCCACTTGTGTGGGTTGTAGACTCCGTCTCATGCTACCACTAGAGTGAAAGCACCGTCAGTATTCAAAAGTGACCAAAACATCAGCCAGGAAGCATAGGAACTGAGCAGTGGTCTGTGGTCATGACCTGCAGAACCACTTCTTTATTGGGGGTGTCTTGCTAATTGCCTATAATTTCCACCTGTTGTCTGTTCCATTTGCACAACAGCATGGGAAATTGATCGTCAATCAGTGTTCTTCCTGAGTGGACAGTGGGATTTCACAGAAGTGTAATTGACTTGGAGTTACATTGTGTTGTCTAAGTGTTCCCTTTATTTCTTTGAGCAGTGTATGATGCCCGCCATTGGCTGTGAGTGCAGCTCTCTTTATAGGTAGAATGAAGCTCTGAATGTAAATGTATTTCCTGATGCATTAAGTACCTGGGACTCCATATATACTTTATGTCCATTGTTTTTTTAGGAGTTAATGAGTTTCCGTCTGGTTTCTGTTTATTTAGCAAAATTTATGGTGGACCAGAAATACTACTTGCAGCATTTTTTGTCCACTTAGGTCCCACAGTTTTAACGGATTCTGCAATGGAGCCCAACAAAATAGAGCCCCAATGCAGATGGGAACATAGCCTTACCACCAGGAAATACAAAAAGAATTATTTGTCGTTAGGCGGAGGTAGTAAGCCCAATCCTACCGGTTTTACTATGGGGTCAGTATGCTACTCAGGACTTTGTCTAGGTTTATTAGATTTTCCAGAATATAGGGTAAGGGTTAGGATTCTACTTACTATTCAAAAGTTTTCAACTGAGAGTCTGGTAGTTCATGGAATGTCCTTCAGCATAGGGTTGAGCGGTATGACCAAACGTGTGTATCATGGTATTTTTGTAACTTTTGGCGGTTCCACGGTATAGAACGGTATTTCCACCTCCTCCATCCCCCCCCCAAAAAAAAATTTAATTATTAGTAGAGATGAGCGAACTTACAGTAAATTCGATTCGTCACGAACTTCTTGGCTCAGCAGTTGATGACTTATCCTGCATAAATTAGTTCAGCTTTCAGGTGCTCCGGTGGGCTGGAAAAGGTGGATGCATTCCACGAGGAGACTCTTTCCTAGGACTGTATCCACCTTTTCCAGCCCACTGGAGCACCTAAAAGCTGAACTAATTTATGCAGGATAAGTCATCAACTGCGGAGCCGAGAAGTCCGTGACAAATCGAATTTACTGTAAGTTCGCTCATCTCTAATTATCAGCCCAGCGCTGTCCCTATCGGGGTAAATACTCACATGTCACCCGCAAGCGCTGCCCTCCTCGTCCTGTTAGTTGCGGCCGCCGGTGCTGACACTCCATACTGTGCGGTATCCCTATGCCCGGGCTGCAAAAGGTAAACAAAATAAACTAACGCATGTTCCGACGCCGGCCTTACGCTGGGGACGGGAACGTCGGAGAGCCGTCAGCCTATGACCGGCCGCAGCGATGTTCTGCCGATGATAGGTTGAGCCCACTGTCATGTAAGAATCTCTGGCTGGCCGAGGCGGAACATCGCTGCGGCCGGTGATAGGCCGACTGCTGTCCGACGTTCCCGTCCCCAAGAAGCAGATGAGGCCGGTACCGGACCAACGGGAGGTGAGTTAAAGTTTATTTTGTTTATTTTTTGCAGCCCGGGCATAGGGATACCGCACAGTATAGAGCAGTGGTCTTCAACCTCTGGACCTCCAGATGTTGCAAAACTACAACTCCCAGCATGCCCGGACAGCCAACGCATGCTGAGAGCTGTAGTTTTGCAACATCTGGAGGTCGGCAGGTTGAAGACCACTGGTATAGAGTGTCAGCGCCGGAGGCCAGAACAAACAGGACGAGGAGGGCAGCGCTTGCGGGTGACATGAGTGTTTACCCCGATGGGGACAGCGTTGGGCTGATAATTAATTGAGGGGGCAGAACAGCGCTCGCGGGTCACATATGATTAGTTCCCCGATGTGGGAACAGCGCAGCGCTGGGCTGATTCATTCATTCCCGAGGGGGAGGGGCCAAACTGGTATTATGGTATGGGTTAAAATTCATATCGTGCAGCACAAAAATGTTGGTATTCGGCATGAACCGGTATACCGCCCAGCCCTACTTCAGCATTATTAATATGGAGAGCCACCAGCGAGCCCCAGTAAATCAGAGGAGGAAACACCATGACGGATTGGAGTCAGGTTGTAATTAGACTGAGATCTTTATGACATAGTTCTGTCAGGGATCAATGTGATTGGTTAAGTGACCCGCGGTCAATTTCATCGATGAGTTATGTCACCGGCCCCTTACCTTTCAGCCCTGTAAAATCCCTTTTATGACAATGAGTTGTGCATGGTAGTGATTTCCTGTTCATTTAGAGAACTCAAAAATATTGTATATATTCTATATAGGACTTGTGATATATAATAGATTGCAGGATTTGTGCAGCTGATCAAACCCATATTGCAGCACAGAGGAAATTCATTAACCCCTTCCCGCCATTAATGTATGACATAGCCAGTTGAGCCTTGGCGCTCAGTGAAATACATTTACGCCATTTTGATCATGTGATCACAGCAGTATACACATGCCGGAGCTTTTTCAATTAACAGCTGCCACACCTCAGCAGTTTCAACCTGGCCATTTAAAGGGGTATTCCGGAGTCCCCAAAAACTGGA
This sequence comes from Hyla sarda, assembly GCF_029499605.1. Classification (NCBI taxonomy): domain Eukaryota; kingdom Metazoa; phylum Chordata; class Amphibia; order Anura; family Hylidae; genus Hyla; species Hyla sarda. Next base: position 54,440,104 of record NC_079192.1, on the reverse strand, counting down.
AAAAAGAAAAAGCTATACTTACCCCCCAGACCACCACATCAGCCCAGTTGTGGCTCTTTCCGGTCCCTCACTGCTCCTCTCTTCTCCCTGCTTCTGAGAGGTCAGAGAGGACCTGCCCACTCAGCTAAGACGGGACACCCCTGTGGCCAGTGATTGGATAAACAGGAAGGTCCTGTTCTGACTTCTTGTCTTGGAAACAGGAAGAAGAAAGGAATAGCGGGAATGAGAAGCAGCCGCATTGGGAACTATAGCAGTAGCCCCAGCAATATAGCATTCATTTTTGAATGCAGGGAAAGGCACACTCCAGAGAAGACTAATATACTGTGTTATAGCTAGTGTAACAAAAGTGTAACTTTGTAATATACCTTATCAGACAAATATGCTTCTTTTCCCTCTTATCAAGCTTCTCATGTTTACAAGACATACCTGCAGCTCAGTATGGGATCATGTTACAGCTGCCTATGAAAGTCAATAAAGAGGGAAGGGGATAGGAGGGAGATGGGACATGACGTGACTGCTGAGACCAGAAGCTGCAAAAAAGACAACTATAAGAGTTCTCATCCCAGGGCTTCATTCATCGCTTGTTCACACTGCTGGCATGCTCTGCTGAAGGTAGATGCATCAGTCAGTGCGCCAGAATGATGGGAGTTGTGCAGAGGGAAAAAAAACAGTACATGTCTTTTTTCCTCTGATCAACTTCGGTAAAATACCAGACAGCTGATGGACCCCATTCAATGCAATGGGATCCCTCAGGACCCAGCAGTGTCTGTTGTGCTCCAACCCATTTAGAGTCCATTTGGCTCAAAAATAAAAGAGCCAAATGGACCCAGAATGGGTCGGAACACATCGGCCGTGTGAACTTAGCATAAGACTATCCTTAGTGCTCTATAATGTGTTCCATGCTGCTGCTTCTTAGGGTGTGTAGAGACATAAAAGTGCAGGATAGGCCATCAGTATCTGATTGGTACAAGTCACACACTATGCACCCTTGCCAACTGTTTGCCAGAGCTGCGGCACCTGCATAACAAAAAAAGAGACAGAAGCAGACAGCTCTGTACATTGTGCAGTGGCCGTGCTGGATTAATGTAGTTCTGCTCCCATAGACCTGACCCCCTGCAATCAGCTACTTATCCCCTATGCTGTGGATAGGGGATAAGTACATTTTCTCCTTTAGGGTATATTCACATGTGCAGTATTCTGCACAGATTTGATGTGCAGGATTTCAAGCTGTGCTCAGTTTACATTGAAATCTGCAGCAGAAAATCCTGTGCATCAAATTTGTGCATCAAATCTGTGCAGAATACTGTACGTGTGAATAGACCCCTAAGCCTGTCAATTTTATAGGAAAAAGTTTAAAACATACACAGGTGGTGGCCATATTTTACACACATACCGTGCACCTTCTAAGACCTAAAAAGTCCAGACTATTGTAAAGTATATGTAAACCCTGCCCAAACGTGGGCATTTGGGGGGACTTTCCTTGCATTTTGTGGGCACTTCTGGATGGTCTCAGGTAGGAGGCTTAAAGGGGTACTCCGGTGGAAAACATTTTTTTTTTTTTTTTTATCAACCGGTGCCAGAAAGTTAAACAGATTTTTAAATTACTTCTATATAAAAATCTTAATCCTTCCGGCACTTATCAGCTGCTGTATGCTCTAGAGGAATTTCTTTTCTTTTTGAATGTATTTTCTGTCTGATCACAGTGCTCTCTGCTGACACCTCTGTCCATGTCAGGAACTGTTCAGAGCAGGAGAGGTTTGCTATGGGGATTTTCTGTACAAGCAATTAAACTGAGCAGTGACTAAAACTGGGGGAGGAGGAGTTATGTGGACTTATGCTGGAAGTCATCTTGGATTTTTCAGTTATGGCTGAGCCAGGAAAGAAAAAGACACAAAGGAAGTAACCTACTAGGATCTGGCCCCAAGAGTGCTGTAGCAGCTGAGAGGAATCTGCTAGCAAGTTGGAGAGATCCAGAGCAGGTTACAGGAAATCTCACTGTGAGCAGTAAAGAGAACACAAAGCCGAATGGGATGTGTAAGAGTAAGCCTGATGTCTTTCTTCCCTGCTCCACAATAGGGCACCCTGAATACACATATTGATAAAAGACCTTGGAGAGCCGCCTGAAGACATTTCGAGAGTCCAAGTAACACTCTAAAGTCTTGGTTAGTAGATGTCTCCCTTCCCTGCCATCTGTGCATTGCCTGTTAGGTTAAAAAGTCTTTAGTAACGGCCTCTCAAGACAGAACACAGGAAGTGGGGGCAGGGCTGGAAAGAGAGGATAAAGACTGTGTACCTGAATCTGCAAGTCTCCAAGGATCTGCATTCACCTTGCAAGAAAAATAAAGACTTCCCACATATCTCAGCATCAGTATTTAGTGTAACCTCTTCCTTGCTTTGCCACTGCTGTATTTTTTCTTTTATAGCATATTAAAAAGCCAGTGCATTAATAACCCATTTTCCCCCGTATGCCATCTATAGTAGTGTATGGTATAATGGCAAGAGAATGATGTTAACAGAAATAACAGATTACATAGGTTTACAGCAAAGTTAACTGCAACCTGATACATAAAATGGTGCTTCCGCCAACGCACACACAGAAATACAGGCTACTCTGCTATATGATCCTGTCTGATTCCCGCTAACCGGGACACGTTGCTGCAACGTTCTGTCTAAGTGAACCTGCTCTATGCCCTACCACAGGTCAGCACCGGTGCACACTCACAGTTCTGTAGGTACAGCTGCTTTATCTCAGTCTCCGTGATGGTGGTTGCAGTCAGGTCTCTGGATCTCTCTTGCTGTCTACAGCTGCAGTCTCTTATGCACTGGTCTGTGTCTTTTTGCAGGTTGCTCGTCTTGTTCTGTCACTTGGAGGTCACTGCAGTCTGGTCCCTTGCTCTGTAACTTGCTTGTTCTGGGATGTTCTCCTCTCTTGCTCTTGTTCTCACCTGCAGTCTGTAGCATCACAGTTCAGCTCTGTCTCCTCTGACAGGATCCTGCTGCTCAGTCCCTGGATTACACAGTCCCTCTGCCCTTCCAAGGCCACTTTGTACAGTCCCTTTCCTCAGCTCTGCACAGCCATAGAGAGCCGAACACCGCACAGTCCCAGGAACTTCCTGCTCCTCCTCCTCTCTAGAAAGATCTTTTCTCTTAAAGCAACAACAACTGTATCTTATTCTCACTTACAACAACTGTGACATCTTGTGGCTGAAAGATCCATGACAGTCTGTGGGACTTTCTCAATAGAAGTAATTGAGTTTAGTCATTCAAGGGGCTGACCCCCTACAGCACCACGAGTGCATGACTTAGCAGAGAAGAGTATTTTCTGTGTTGTGCTGTGATTGGCTAGAGAATTAAGTGAGGAAGTAACTATGTATGTACTACTGCCATACAGGACAGCTCAGGCCCCGCCTTCTGAATTGAGAAATAACTCTGTACTATGGAGAGGATTCTCAGGCACAATAACAAGAGGGATAGAGGTAAAATAAAATAATGCAGGTTTTTAATGTTGAAATGATAGTTACGGTTTAACGTTACAACTCTGACTGGCAATGACACTATAAGGCAGTTTTATTTGAGCACTACACGGAACTATTATTAAGACGTGTAGGTTCCACCTCACCTTCCAGAAAAAGACAGGAAGATTGCTTAGAGTATACAGTGTTCTGCCCAGATACGTTTTGATGATGACGAAGATCTGTTGTCTGGATTCACCTATATTTAGAGCTTAGTTATATATTGATAATGAGGAAAGTGGTTTGTTTTAGCTCACAGCATGTCGGGTAGTGGGATATAAAATATAGATGGTTTGGTAAATCACAGTGTTTACGGCAGTGTTTCTCAACTAGGGTGCCTCCAGCTGTTGCAAAACTACAACCCCCAGCATGCCCGGACAGCCGAAGGCTGTCCGGGCATGTTGGGGGTTGTAGTTTTGCAACAGCTTGAGGGAACCCTGGTTGAGAACCAATGGTTTATGGCTTTATTTCAGGCTCCTGTAGCTCCATCTTGTGTGTGCACGGGATACGGCACAAATGTCTCAGAAGGAGTAAGCTTCAGCTGAGCAAGTAATCCATTATTAACGCTTGGGAGTTGAGTCGCTAAATGCCTGGACTGTCCTATTTAGAGAGGCGCAGTCTCATTGGTACGAGCATGCCCCTTCGCTATAATGTAAGATGAAGCATGCTATGTCTACACGCAGCCTGGGAGCTGACCTGATCGCTGCGTTAACCTCCATAGGAGGCGCTACAGTCAGTGAGACAGTAATTAGCAGTCGCTGACCCTTAAAGGGAATGGTAGTAGGGCGCTGCTTTTCCCACAATTAACGTCCATTACAAAGCTGCGCCACTTTCCCCCAATAATATGTGGTTATTTCATTGATCTCTGCTGGCTCAGACCAATGCTCCTGGGTATCGGCCAGCGTTCTCCCCTCATTACTATGTAGTTGCGATTCCAGGACGGTGATTTATGTATTCTGAATTCGAGGCACTGATTTATCCACCCATCTTACTGAAATCTATCGTCAGATACTTCACCTCCTGGAGGTTCCCAGAGGAATTGCTTAAATATCTTATCTGCGTCTCACAGAAGGATCATTATAATAAGTGCCGGAAACAGCATGGCATTTAGAAATGCCGGTATAGGAATGGTGGCTGCCCACCAGTGTGCATGCTGCAGACTCCGGACCCCGTTGTGTATAGAAAACCAGGAAACCTTATTCAGTTCTTTGCCATCTATATTGCAGTGTATAAGGTTGCTGTAAATATGGGCACGGTCAGAATCAAAAACTTTTTATATATGTCGGAAAAACATTAACCTTTCTAGTATACTTCATAATAAAATTTGATCTCCATTTTATTGAAATCATGGCTTATAAAAAAAAATATTGTGAGTAAGTATGAAGATTGTTCTTCCTTCTATACGTTAATTCATCCACGACCCACCTGCTGTAAATGAACGTGTATTAAAGGGGTATTCCAGGAAAAAAAAATTTTTTTATATATCAACTGACTTACTTCTATTAAAGAATCTTACTCCTTCCAGTACTTATCAGCTGCTTAAGTTGAGTTGTTCTTTTCTGTCTCATTGCTTTCTGATGACACCTGTCTCGGGAGGTGTCCAGAGTAAGAGCGAATCTTCATAGCAAACCTCTCCTGCTCCGGACAGTCCCTGAGACAGCAGAGAGCACTGTTGTCAGACAGAAAAGAACAACTCAACTTCAGCAACTGATAAGTATTGGAAGGATTAAGATTTTTTAATAGAAGTAATTTACAAATCTGTTTAAATTTCTGGAGCCAGTTGATATATATAAATACGTTTTTTCCTGGAATTCGCCTTTAACCCCTTAAGGACTCAGCCCATTTTGGCCTTAAGGACTCAGACAATTTAATTTTTACGTTTTCATTTTTTCCTCCTCGCCTTCTAAAAATCATAACTCTTTTATATTTTCATCCACAGACTAGTATGAGGGCTTGTTTTTTGCGCGACCAGTTGTCCTTTGTAATGACATAACTCATTATATCATAAAATGTATGGCGCAACCAAAAAACACTATTTTTGTGGGGAAATTAAAACGAAAAACGCAATTTTGCTAATTTTGGAAGGTTTCGTTTTCACGCCGTACAATTTATGGTAAAAATGACGCGTGTTCTTTATTCTGAGGGTCAATACGATTAAAATGATACCCATTATTACATACTTTTATATTATTGTTGCGCTTTAAAAAAATCACAAACTTTTTAACCAAATTAGTACGTTTATAATCCCTTTATTTTGATGACCTATAACTTTTTCATTTTTCCGTATAAGCGGCGGTATGGGGGCTAATTTTTTGCGCCATGATCTGTACTTTTTTTTGATACCACATTTGCATATAAAAAACTTTTAATACATTTTTTATAATTTTTTTTTTAATAAAATGTATTAAAAAAGTAGGAATTTTGGACTTTTTTTTTTTCGTTCACGCCGTTAACCGTACGGGATCATTAACATTTTATTTTAATATTTTGGACATTTACGCACGCGGCGATACCAAATATGTCTATAAAAAAAAAATTACGCTTTTTGGGGGTAAAATAGGAAAAAAATGACGTTTTACTTTTTTATTGGGGGAGGGGATTTTTCACTTTTTTTTTACTTTTACTTTTACATTTTTTAACATTTTTTTTTACACTTGAATAGTCCCCATAGGGGACTATTCATAGCAATACCATGATTGCTAATACTGATCTGTTCTATGTATAGGACATAGAACAGATCAGTATTATCGGTCATCTTCTGCTCTGGTCTGCTCGATCACAGACCAGAGCAGGAGACGCCGGGAGCCGCACGGAGGAAGGAGAGGGGACCTCCGTGCGGCGTTATGAATGATCGGATCCCCGCAGCAGCGCTGCGGGCGATCTGACCATTCATTCAAATCGCGCACTGCCGCAGATGCCGGGATCTGTATTGATCCCGGCACCTGAGGGGTTAATGGCGGACGCCCGCGAGATCGCGGGCGTCGGCCATTGCCGGCGGGTCCCTGGCTGCGATCAGCAGCCGGGATCAGCCGCGCATGACACGGGCATCGCTCCGATGCCCGCGGTTATGCTTAGGACGTAAATGTACGTCCTGGTGCGTTAAGTACCACCGCACCAGGACGTACATTTACGTCCTGCGTCCTTAAGGGGTTAAAGGGGTAGGCCAGGGGATAAGTTTGAGATCACGGGGGGTCAGACCGCTGGCGCCCCCTGCGATCTCTCTGTGCGGTTCCCCGACTCGCTGGCCAGATAGCGGGTGTCGACCACCGCACGAATCGGCAGCCGACACGCCCCCTCAATACATCGCTATGGCAGAGCCGGAGATTGCCGAAGGCAGCGCTCCGGCTCTGCCATAGTGTTGTATTGAGGGGGCGTGTCGGCCGCTGCTTTGTGCGGTGGTCGACACGTCCCCTTCCTGCGGGCTGTTGGGGCCCGTACAGGAGATCGCGGGGGGCCCCAGCGGTCGGACCCCCCCGCGATCTGCAACTTATCCCCTTAGGATAGGGGATAAGTTGTTCACCACTGGATATCTCCTTTAATGGAAAATATCATTTAAAATGCTTATTTAGCCAATAGCTCTTTTTCTTATTGACCACAAATACATGAACACTTGTTTTAGCCACAGAATAGAGTAAGCCGCTGCCAGACCCCTCTAGTGGCAATTTATCTCCATTGCAAAAAAAAAAATAATAATGGATCAGGCACTGAAATTGAAAATGCCTGATCTTTTTTTCCCCAATACCTTCTATCTGGAGAGATTCAGGACACCCTCATACACATGATAGTCGGCAAGTCCCACCAGAATTGGTGTGTTTGGCCAAATTTGCTCTTATTTATATTGGCACCATAACAGCAATTGACAAAAAGAATGTTTGTTCAAACATCAAACTATTTTGGTCTGTTTATGGCCACTTACCTATATGTTCCAGGTACTATTTCCATTGATTTTATTACAAAAATAAAATAAATAAATACATCATATCCTGGCTATAATATACAGGCAGCATATGATGTATCAGTGGTGTAATAAAATATAGAAAAAGAAAAACACTTGCAAAGAAATACACCAGCTACAAAAAGTTTCTTAATCTAAAAAGAAACACAACTACCACCAAAATGTCACAGATCAGATCAATAGTTTCACTGAGAATTGTGTAGTGCTTCATTTAAACATGGGGTGACCTTTTAAACATATTGGCAAAACATTAACCATTCTAATATACCTCCTGTATCTCCTTATTGTTTTTATAGAAATCATGGTTTATTAAACAATAAATAAATAAATAAAAATAAAAAGATCACTAGGGGTTCCCATACCAACCAGAACAGAATTCTGTCCCGCTGCAGCATAATTTTTGTCCAAACTGAGCAGCCTGCAATAACTGAATGAAGAGACCTAGAACAGCAGGAAGTGAATGCATGCTTTGGGCTCAGTGCTTGCCTCGGACACACCCCTTCCTAAGCAGTGGATGTCAGAATAAGTGAGCAGCAGAACAGAGGGATTTGTGAGCCTGACAATAGACACATAAAAAATGTGATAGAAATGTAAAGCATCTGCCTGAACTAGTGAGAATCATAAATAAGTGATATTTTTTTTCTGTGATATGACGGGTACACACCGTTGCGTATCAATGTACACATATAGTGTGTGTGTGGGGGGGGGGGGCATATTATACTTTTCATGAAAATTTGCACCATTCATCATTCATAAGGCACACGGCCTTCTAAGCTGGAAAACCATTAAAAGCACATCAAAATAAAATTGTGCAAAAACAATGAAAAATTGCGCCACCCCCATAATAATTAAATAAAATAAAAAATAGGTGAAAAAAACAAGATACACGTGATGAGGCTTTCTGTGCTACATCCAGATGTTCTCACACTGCGGGCTGTATCTGCATCTGTTCCAGATATCGCCGTCCCATTATAATTGATGATATACGCAGCACATCTCACTAGTAATCCTGCTTCATGCTACAGAGAAATACTGTGAAGAATAATGATCAGGAGGTCCGGCACTACGTTTCCAAGCAGCTTTATTATGAAGACATCACATGGTAAAAACGACACTCAGTCCGACATGTTTCGAGCGCGTGCGCTCGAAACATGTCTGACTGAGTGTTGTTTTTACCGTGTGATGTCTTCATAATAAAGCTGCTTGGAAACGTAGTGCCGGACCTCCTGATCATTATTCTTCACGTTTGGATGTCCTGCCGTGCACCGGTCCGTGCACCGGTCCGTGCACTGTTCCAGGTGAGCTGGAACGTTACAGTGAAATACTGTTCAGCATCTTTTATCGCGTATGTACTGCTATCTCCTAGCTGATGCAGAATGAGTATCCCCCCCCCCCACACACACAAAAAGATAACAGATGGAGTATACAGACAGTAGTTGTGGGACTTACAGACAATCCTTTTACGTAAGAATATAGCAGTGATCACTGCTTCTTGTTGCATTTTTGGGGGGCTGGTTCTCTATCGCAGACGTCCTCAGCTTATTTTATTGTGAAATTGATGTACAACCTTAGTTTCCATATGCGCTTCTCGTTTATTTCGTAGCATACCGCAATAGCAGCTGTATCACTAGTTTGGTAATACAGAGCTCCACACTCTCTGCATATGTGTAAATGTTCAAATTTTATATGCCTGAAGCTGCCTCTAGGGGGAGCTTAAAGGGGTACTCTGCTTAAAACATCTTATCCCCTATGCAAAGGATACGGGAATATGATGTTAGATCGTGGGGGTCCCGCCGCTAGGGACTCCCGCAATCTTCGCTGCGGCACTCCTGTCATTTGTTGCAAACACCGCTCCGTGCTCGATGACTGGCAATGCCGGCCACCACGCCGCCTCCAGTCATGTCTATGGGAGGAGGCGTGACGGCTATGTACTAGCAGTCACACCCCCTCCCATAGACATGAATGGAGGGGGCGTGGTGTGACATCACGAATGCGGAAGCTGCAAGCTTCCGTGTTCCGGTCACCGCCGCCGTCCCAGCTAACATCTTATCCCCTATGCTTTGGATAGGGGATAAGATGTTTTCAGTGGAGTACCCCTTTAAATATACCTATACAGAATAAGCTTTATGAAAATTGTGTCTCTTGAGTGCCACCTATAGGTATCCACACTGTTAATGATCAGCCCCAAAGAGAGCCTTGAAAAATGACTAGGGATTATAAATTAAACCAGAATCACCTGCAAGAAGAGAATAATTTGCATATTTTTCTCGGAGAGCATTGCCTGGCAGGTAAGAGTGCCTACTTCACAAAGAGAAACACTACCCCAGAGTAGTGGTTAGCACCATTGCCTTGCAGTGTTGGGGTTCTGGGTGCAAAGTAAGGCTGGGTTCACACTACGTTTTTTCCCATACAGGAGCGCATAAGGCAGGGGGGAGCTAAAACCTTGCGCTCCCGTATGCCTTCGTATGCGCTCCCGTGTGTCATTCATTTCAATGAGCCGGCCGGAGTGAAACGTTCGGTCCGGTCGGCTCATTTTTGCGCCGTATGCGCTTTTACAACCGGACCTAAAACTGTGGTCAACCACGGTTTGAGGTCCGGTCGTAAAAGCGCATACGGCGCAAAAATGAGCCGACCAGACCGAACGTTTCACTCCGGCCGGCTCATTGAAATGAATTACATACGGGAGCGCATACGGTGACATACGAGAGCGCGAGGTTTTAGCTCCCCCCTGCCGTATGCGCTCCCGTATGGGAGAAAACGTAGTGTGAACCCAGCCTCAGTCAGAGCAACATCTGCAAGGAGTTTGTTTGTTCTCCCCTTGTTTGTGTGGGTTTCCTTCGGGTACTCTAGTTTTCTCACCTACTCCAAAAACATGAGGATAGATTGGGGGCCCCAACAGGGATAAGGTCAGTTCTATATAAATGAATAACATAGATATATAATAGAGGCAACGTAAAATGGGACATGATTCCCATCTTCATCTTCCTCAAATGACATCACTTCATGTCTTATAGACCTCACAGAGTCTTGTCCCCTAACAGACCTTACTGTGGAGGTCACAGATTATTATAATAGTGGCTGTGGGGCTACATGCATGGCCACTAGAAGCTCCAAAGACTTCTAATCCATTGGTTAGAAGACACTGCTATACTGTTATATACTGTTATGTGTCCATTATGGAGGTATCTGGCAGGTGCACCCCCTCCTCCGTCCACTGAAATATCAGGGTTATTAATATGGAGAATGGGAACACCAATGAACTGATGTCTATGTTCATCTTAAAGGAGTAGTCCAGTGCTGAAAAACGTATCCCCTATCCAAAGTTTCAGATCGTGGGGGGTCCGACCACTGGGGGCCCCCCCGCAATCTCCTGTATGGGGCCCCCGTACAGGACAATGCATGGGGCCCCAGCGGTCGGACCTTAGGATAGGGGATAAGTTGTTCAGCACTGGATATCTCCTTTAAAGGGTATATAAACAGAATATTTTGTATATGTCAAACAGTTGGAGGACACCTGTTTGCCAATCCAAAGCATGAGCATGCCAGGCTGTTCCCGTAAACCCCGTACTGTAGTTCACAATGGAGAATGCGTATGGGCAGCTTTGTCTCCTTGAATGTATGTGGTCATCATGGACATGGATTGCCAAGCAAGGATCAGGAAATATGAAAGATAGGGAAGCAGTGGTAGGACTTATAACTATATAACAGATAGTTAAAGGACTTTTCCACCAATGACACTTATCACCCTATTCTCATGATTGAGATTGATGAGGGTCACAGCAGTTGGATCCCCATCTGTCATGGGAACAATCACACTGGGACCCCCTTCTCATTATTGGTGAGGGTTCCAACAGATGGATCCCCACAAACCATAGGAACAATCACACTGGGACCCCCAATCTAATGATCAGCAAGGTCCCCAGCAATTGGATCCCCATGATCATGAGGACCATTACACTAGGACTCCAATTTTCTTGATCAGTGAGGGTCCCAGTGGTTTGATTCCCACAGGTCACACTGGGAAGCCACTTCTCATGATCGGTGATGGTCACAGCAGTTGAATACCCACCAGTAATGAGAACAATTAGACCGGAACCTCCATTCTCATGATCAATAAGGGTCCCAGCAGTTGGATCCCAACCAATAATGAGAACAATTACACTGGGACCTCCATTCTCAAGATCCGTGAGGGTCCCAACAGTTGGATCTCTACTGATAAGACACCTGTCTGGCAGATAGATAATCAGTGTTGTTGGTAGAAAAGGGCAGAATGTCTGATAAATACAAATGCTACCTCTAAACCCGGGCTCGATAATCCATATCCAGTATGGCAACAAAAATGCAAGGAAAAATATTTTTCCCTGATGAAATACAGTGTATAGGTCCCTACGATAATGTTAGGGGGTCACTACTGCTCCAAAGTGAAGATCAAAGACCTGAGAATGTTTGTTGTTGCCAATGTAAATTATACATGAAGAATTCGTGTATATTTGAGTCTAAATGTCCTGTCCGTCAGACACTAAAATGGCCTTACATTGGTATTTGTGTAATAAAGTCCTTATGTTTTATGAATGGCAGGCATGAGCAAAAGGATAAACATGAAAGCCCATCTGAAGCTGCGACTGATCTGCTTCCCAGGACACTCATTTGTATTTTCTATTGCAAAGCATATGATGGCGAGCAAGTGGAAAGAGAACAAGGTCTATTAGATAAAACACAACTGGATCTGCTCATTATAATAAATAGGGAAATTCACATTATTTCCACTAGGAATAGAGTCTGTTCTATCCCTAACTTGTGCCAAAAAAAGAAAAAGGCGGGCACTCACAATTCACAGTCCCCAAATAAGTACAGCAAAAAATCCACAGAAACAAAAGGGCACTAGACTGGAAATCCAGTACATGAAACTGCAATTATTATAAATAATGGAGATATACTACTAAAATCAGAGAATAGAATGGGGTTATAGATGATAGGATCACCCTCGTGGAACCCCTATGATGCATGGAGATATTAGAGAATAACAAAAAGTAGTACACAAAAGAAGAACACACCAGTAAATAAAAGAATAGAAGAAAATCAATTAATACAAATCCTATACATGAACAGATAAATCCTATGTCCCATTCCCTGTTACTAGACATAGGATTTATCTATTTGTGCACCTCTTACTTTGTGTATTTGATGTGCATTAAGAATGAGCAGATATAAAAACAGTCACTTTTGATTCCATTTACCTCAACCTGCAGCCCATAACCAGAACTTGTCCTTATTAACTATGAGCTGCCTATGCATCACCCTTCCCCTTTGTAGTATGGGAGCCCCAAAGTGCTGTTATAGCTGGGACATCATCAATTCAGAGGCTTCTCTGATCCAACGCAATAGCTGTACCACCCGCCCACCGGTGACGCCAACGACCAACACATACACGGACATGAACCTATAGGTGACGTATATGCACTATAAAGGATGCACTTGTATAATGACATAGCTCCATCTAGTGTGATTACGTGATCGTGCTATTAATGTATTATATCATTTAACCCCTGTATTGCTGCTGATCTCCGAGACCCCGGGTGCTTCCCAGTCATTGTGGCGTGGGTGCAACCTCAGCTACTGCTTAAAGGGGTATTCCAGGATTTTTTTTTATTTGACTATGCTACAGGGGCTGTACAGTTAGTGTAGTTCATAATATAGTGTCTGTACCTCTGTGTGATGGTTTTCTCACAATTCTTATGTGATTTTCACCCCAATATTTATTTTTAACAGCATACAAAATGACTGTTGTCTCAGATTTTTCCCAGGTTGCAATGCGGCCGAGACCTGACCTCACTAGTTACCTGATGACAGGGAGCCTGTCTGCTTCAATGGGTGGATGGATCGCTTGGTGGGAGAGAGATCACCACAGGTGAAAACCACAGGTCTTTTGAATCGATGCAGCTCATTTATGTTTCAATGGGTGGGGTGACTGATGTGTGGGAAGTAGGAAATGGAATTGTGCAATTTGTAGGCAAAAAAAGAAAACTCAAACAGGAAATACCAGTTTACAAAAAGCTAGCCACAGTGTTATGGTAATCTCACAACATAGCCATTTTGCCCCAAGACAAGCTCAGATCCTTCCTAAGCATGTCCATTACTGTCTGCCAGGTACATACTAAAATCAGCTTATGGTGGAGAACCCCTTTAACATGACCTTGTTGTATTAACACACTTGGGATATGGACATTTTTGTAAGTTCTTTACTACATTGCAGAATTTCAAAATGTAATGGAATGCACATTGGTCCACTGGTAAATCGATTAGCATACAATATAATAAACATTTCCGAAAGGAAAAATACTATATTGGTTATAGTGGTCTCTGATACTGGGAGTATACATTATCATTGGTCTTCTGCTGGACCATCTGAATATTCAGCAGTTTTTTTGATCGAAAGGACAAATAACTTAAGGAGAATGCAAATTTAGAATCAAAGGCTAATATATCCATCTTAAAGCGTGCAACAAAAACCAGTAAGGTCACCCAATATCAGTGCTTTAAACCAGGAAGATCTATGACTTATACAGTAGGGATGCACTCGTTTCATCTTATTCAAAGATACTTGTCAGAGCGGTTGCTAAATGTGGTCAAGTAAATAGCGTATATAGTATATACCTCCCCCTATACCAAGCTTCTTTGTGGGAGCAATGGGAGTAGAAGGTTTCCGAAGGTTGGGAGTTACTGGTCTACACCTTATCTAGATTGCATAAAGGTATACATAATACAAAAAATCCATCTGCAGTATAACGGTATAAATAATATATCATCTGTTGAAGCACAATTTTGAAGCATTGTACGATCCACTGGCACTTACATTGCCATGTTACATAACCACAAGAACAAGTCAATTCTCCAATGAGTATTTCCAATAGAAAAAGTGACCTGTAAATCCTTAAGGGGCTGTCTGGGGTGGAGAACCCCATGATAACATTGGTTGTGGAAAGAGTAAAGTCTATCAAATTGTAGTGTTGATCAAGAAGAAGGCAAAGTAGTAGTCAGCAGCTTCATCTCAGATTATAGGGGGTGTTTCTGCTGGCAGCCCCCAAAGCTGGGGGAGAAGGCTATACAACACACTTCAGAGTGCCCACAGACTTCCCTTTAGGGCCATGGTACTCATTGTTACCCCATAAGCCCTAGAAGACCATATAATATGATGTCTACCACCTTCACATGCAATCATTAATATATAGTCAGCCTTCATTTCTATAAACATACAGTATATTGTATTTAACATCCATTTTTTCCACAAGGCTTCCAAACAAGGTTTATCCATGGCGAACAAGCATAGGAGGCAGCAACTAAGTAGGAGTTATTTCAGGTGAATTAATTGTAGACATTCAGGTCAGCGGGGAAGGCCGCCAGGATATTAGGAGGAGCACCACTCTCCAGTGATACTACATCACATATCATTAATAAGACCTCACCAGAAGGCCGCTCTGCCACCATTCCACTTCCAGTACTACTAGTGTACCCACTGCCCGTCATCAGTAAAGATCCTGAAGCTTTGCATGGGACAGTAATGATTTATGATGGATGTAACAGAGTACAGGAATAATACTACTCTCCTCAGCAGAGTTGACCTAGTCATCATCTCCTCCTCACGTCATACTCAGCACCCATCTTTCTTATTACTATAATTTGTTACCTTTTTCTTACGGTCACGGGATCGACTTCTTTTCTTCGCCGCGGATTCCTCCTTTTCTTTCTGCTCCGCCTGAGCCTGTGCTTCAACATCTTTGATCTTCTTAAGTTGCTTGGCAGCTTGAGCCATCCTGGTTAAAAACTTGGGGAACCGCAGCAAATATTGGGGACCTTAAACCCCCCCCCAGGTAGGGGTCTATTATTGCAGTTTAGATACTCCCTCACGTGAAGTCCAATGGGGTAGGCTTGGATGGGATTCGAGTGCCAACTCCTTCGACTAGTCAAGAGAGAGTCTTCCGTTATGACCGGTCCATATCTGTGAATACGCAAACACATTCTAGGTTATGTAAACATACAAGAGGTTTTAGTATAAGCCTTACATGAAATTCTCTTATAAGACATGTGGAAGGTGTAATAGGTAAAGTTATGTGTTCCAATGCCGGACATCTCTAACTCGACACCTGTCCTGAACATTTTGGCCTTTTGTATATACATTACACACATTGCGTCCTGCAGACATCTCTCCCCCTGGTGGGACACAAACATCTTTCTCCCCACCACACAAGCGGCTCACATTCACTGCAGTGCTTTATCCTGTCTCCTTTCATTATCATCCCTTTTTAGGGTTTCCCCTTTCGCAGACACCCACCACCTCGTACCCCTGCCATTGTATTTGCCCTGTTTTCCTCCTCTTCTCCACCTGCTCATTCCACATGCATCCCTCTACCCTTCTGCCGCTTTCCTTCAGCACACATATCAGCTCTGCCACCGTCCATCTCCAATCCTCCTCCACCAACCCTCCTTGTTCCTCGAGGAAAGCAGTTGTCGACATATTATACCTCAGTTATCTGTGTCTACCACCCCTCGTCCTGGCCAGGCTATCCTGCTTTCTCACCTTTCGGTTCCTCACCCCCCCCCCCCCCCCCCATCGCCAAAGCCTGCAGGGCAGATATTCCAGCACATACCTCTTTCTCCCCAGCTGGATACAGTTCCTCGCACATACCTCTGTCCTCTTTCATCTCCCTCCTTCCTTCTATCCCACAAGGTGCAATACCCGGGCACATACCTCTTCTGCTTCCTCCCCTCTATCTGTCTTTGCTGTGGTAACACAGCATCCTGCTGCCTGCGTGCTGTCCCCTCACACTGCAGTGTTGCTGATGCAGGCGAAACACATTGCTTCCTCCTGCATGCTGGTCACCTTCCTGCACTCTCTCCCTCCCGTCTCTCCCCCTCTTCCCCTCTGAGCAGAAGGATGGTGGATGCACAGCCTGCATCTATCCTTTCCTCCAAGTGTGTGCATGCATTTGTTTGTGTTCCCTTGTGTGTGTATGTGCCTTTAGTCAGTGTCTGCTGCAGAGCGTGTGCTGGGTTCTTACCAGGATTTCTATTGCTAGAGAGCGTTCTTTAAACATGTAAGGATGGCTTATATTACGTATCTTCACATCTACATGACATAGCTACATAGATAGTTAAGAAAAAAATAGATGTCCAAGTCTACTCAATCCAGGAAAGAAAAAGAAAAAAAGGAAACCCTTGGCCAAAATGTGGCCGAACAATCTAACCAGCAGAGGTGTCTGGCAGCTGTCTGTTCTCTGTGCTCTGTTGAAATAGCATGTACCAGGCTAATGTATATGTAAATGATCAGAAGTGATAATTCTTAGGAGACAACTCTCCTACATTAGTGATAATCTATAGGCAATGCCTATACATTTCAGTGGGATCTGCCATAAATATATTACGTATGTCCCCCCACTTTATTCCTGTAGGCATTAGCATGTCCTCAGATTTCTACAGAATTGGCGTAAGGTCCAAGTATTCACTTCTATGGCTATTTTATATAGGTTGATTATTTCCTACAAACACTTATCCTTGATCATCCCCCTGTGCCAACATACCATAGATTGGCCAACCAATGAGTTGGTCACATCTTTTATATGTCGGCAACACATCTCCCCATGTAAACAAGGAACGAGCATGATCATTCGATTAGATAGTATAAACTGATAAGGCAAGTTACCTGCCAATGTAAAAGGGCCCTTAGTGTAAATTTCTACCTGACCACTTCTAGGGATCAGAGATACATGGACCAGCTTTCTAACCTTGCCTCCATATATCCATTACCTATTCTGGTGGAAAGAGAGGATATGTAGGTAGCTAGTTTTTCTTTAAAGTCAGTGTTTTACACCAACTTAGAGTCTTTGAAACTGACTGGGAAGGTATACAAAGCCAGAAATCTCTCTTGAAGGAAAGACTATCCACCAGTGTCTATTCTGGAAGGACCACAGAGTGGACCACCATGGTCCACAGAGCTCTAACATTAGGTAATATTAGCCATGCTGTGGACATAACAGTACTATGTACCCTACTTTGACAGATGTATGTTTTGGATGCAGTTATGACTGATGCGCTTCTCAGATGCCCTCTCTGAGTCTCCGTCTCTTGCCATCCTACCTCCAGATGTGACCCATATATATGCCTGGAACTGCCTCATGTTCTGCAAAAGAGTAAGAGTAAATAAGGGAAAGAGTTCAACATCGAAGAAGCATACAGAGATAAGGGAAACCAGGAATAGTGCCAGCGATGATACAGAGATAGAGGGAACTGGGTTGATCAAGAATCAGAGACAGAAAGCTGGAGTGAAGTCAGTCAATTCAAAATCAATGACCCTACTTCCTGGAAAATGGAGGGAGAAAGATAGAGGAGAACATAGAGGAGAGAGAGGGGAATGAGAGGGAACAGAAAGGGGAGAGGACAGATGAAGAGAGAGACCATAGAGAAGAAAGGACAGAGAAAGAAAATGGAAAACAGAATAGAGGACAAGAGAGAGAGAGGAGAGAACACAGTACAGAAAAGAGAAGGCAGCGGGAGAAGATAAAGGAACAGACAGGATAGAACAAAGGAAAGAGTTGACCGGAGAGAGAGAGAGCAGAAAGAAGCAGGAGAATAGAGACAGGACAAAAACAGAAGAGGTAGGAGAAAAAGGAGATAAATAGTTGGAAAATAGTATAAAGAGTAGGGATGGGGCAGGAAGAGGGGAAAAAACAGAGATGGAAGGCAGAGGAGAATGCAGAGAATACAGAGAATAGAGTACAGTCCGCAGACAAGAGAGAGAAGGGAAAGAGAATACTACTAAGAATATTAGACAGGAGGGAATAAATAGTACAGCAAGTGGTAGAGAGGAGAGAGAATAAAAGGGATTAGAACAGTACAGTAGAGAGACGAGAGAATAGAGAATAGAAGAGGGAGACGAAATAGTGCAAAGTGTAGTAGAGAGAATAGAGAGGGAATAGT
This sequence comes from Hyla sarda, assembly GCF_029499605.1. Lineage (NCBI taxonomy): Eukaryota > Metazoa > Chordata > Amphibia > Anura > Hylidae > Hyla > Hyla sarda. The sequence goes on along the minus strand of NC_079192.1, from coordinate 54,421,666 downwards.
ACAGAGAGTACAAAAAGGTAAAGAATACAGAGGAGAAAAGGAATACTAAAGTGTAGAGGTAAGAAAGAGGGAATAGAGAAGGGAGTGATACTATGGAACTGCATGAAAAGACCAGGCACATAGCAAGAATAGAAAAATACATAGAAGATGGAAGGAGAGATCACATGCACAAAATAAATGGAGGCATCGCTGCTGCACCAGTGTAAGAATGTTATAGTTGGAAAGTGCCTGACAGGAGGAAGAGAATGAGATCATCTAAATGGGATACGAATTCTAAGGGTCTATTCACACGGCAGAATTTCCACACATCCGCACCAATTCCACATTCATTTGGGTGGTTTCTGGCTTGTGCAGATTTTGTGCGTAATTGGTGCGGAATCCGCATGCGGAAATTCGGTGTCAATGTGCGGAATCTCATAGAAGTCTAATCCACATGCAGAAATTCTGCCGTGTGAATAGACTCTAAAGGTAAAAAATTGGCACAATCATCTGTTAACACCAATGAATATTTTTAGGGCAAATACATCTTATCCCCTATCCAAATCTCCGTGGAGCACCTGCACTCTATGCGGGGCTGCGCCTCCAGTCTCGGAAAGCTCTTTCTTTCCGGGACTGAAGACGTGACGTAGCGTCACTCCCCCTCCATCCATGTCTATGAGAGGGAACGTGGCGGCCGTCATGTCCCCTACTATAGACATGGATGGAGGGGCGTTACGTCACATCTCCAGTCCCGGAAAGAAAGAGCTTTCCGAGACTGGAGACGCAGCCCCACATAGAATGCAGGTACTGCACGGAGATCGTGGGGGGTCCCAGCGGCGGGCACCCCGCAATCAGACATCTTATCCCCTATCCTTTGGATAGGGGATGAGATGTCTTTGCCGGGATAACCCCTTTTATAAGGACGTGGAGCAGATTTCCATTGGTCTCACATACACACATAAGATTATGGTAACTATTCACCAATAGCAGTGGTGCTTAAATAGTCACAACTCTGTTGAACCTTAGAACAAAACATGTTTCCATCTTCTTCAGGCCACTGCCCAGTTGCCACTGGATTCCAGTATCTGGTTCATATGATGTCCATATAATCATGTAAAAAAGAAAACAAAAAGTTTATAAGGAGGGCACTGCTGAGGGTGCCTGGGCAAATACGAACTCTCTTTGGCAAAGGCTCAAGAGTGTCCTTCCATTCTTTTTCCCTCAATGTCTAACGTAGTTAAGAGGTTGTTTTGTGTAGACAACACATGTCTTGTTAGGGCACATGGATGTCAATAAGTGGGGTTCTCCATGCAGGACCCCCTTCTTGAGCCCACTCTGTTTGGGTTGAGCTGTTCATTTATTCCATGGATTCCATCCATCTGAACACCAACCATGTAACACTAAACCATCCTCTGAAGCTACTTCCAGTCCAGTCCCAGACTAAGATCAGATCATCTACATGGTGGCTCCTACCAAAAATCTTCTCTGGGGAAATAACCTTTGTAAACAGTAAAGAGTCTTTCCTTTTCAGACCTTAGTGGCTGGATAGGTCATAAAAGTCTAATCGGTGGGAGTTTTATTAAATTTGCAATATTATGGAGAGTTTGTCTGTTAGGTGCAATGATGTAAACACATTGGGGGACATTCATCATTGCATTTACACCACTTTCTTGTTCTATATTGCTTTGCAAATTTTGTTCAATTGTGTTTCTTTTTTCTTGTTTTCAAATTTTTTTGGTGGAACATTTAGCAAAACTGCCTACTGCTTGGGGTACCGTACACCTTTATGCAGTGGACTTTTATTTATTATTAGCGCAAAAATTATTATTTTTTTTTTTTTGCACAATTGCGTTATTTTTGCAGAAAAACTATGAATGCTAGTAGGACACATTGAAAAGTGTCAGAAGCCGGGGGATGCAGGAGCTGGCCCTCCGCACTGCTAAACTACAACTACTCCCATCATGGGACACAGTCTATCCCATAATGGGAGTATTTGTAGTACCCCATCGCTGAGGGACAGCTCTTCCACATTTCCCAGCTGTGGGACTCTTTGGACTACTATTCTCATCATGGACAGACTCTTTCCATGATGGGAGTTGTAGTCCAGGGGCTGAGGGACCGATCGCAGTGGGTCATACTCCTGAGACCAACAGCGATCCTCATTTTGTAACTTGACAACCGGGTGGCACATGTTGCTCCTCTGTGCTCCCAGCCAGCTCTAGGCGGGGAATATACAGCTGAGCTCTGCAGTGTCACAATTCATAATCCCCGCTGGGAGAAGGGTAGCTCTGATTGGTGAATAGCTACTGACCAATAAGAGGTCTGTTGTCAAGTTAATAAATGCGGATCGCTGCAGGTCTCAGGAGTATGACGCGCTGCGATCGGTCCTTCAGCCCCTGGACTACAACGCCCATCCTGGACAGAATCTGTCCATGATGGGAGTAGTAGTCCAAGGGAAGATGGAAAGATCACATGGGGCCTCACTCCTAAGACCCGCTGCCATGTTAAAAACCACAGAAGCAGGCGGCTCTAAGCGGGGAATATAGATTCCTTGAAGGGCTTGATCCATGTAGCTCCACCTCCTAGTGATGAAGTTATTAGGGGCAGAGCTAGACAGACCAGATGGGGAGCCAGGGTGGTAAGTATGGCTCTGTTCTCATTATGCGTTTTGCATAATGGGAACAGAGCCTTTCTGGCAATGTGTTCCCAAACAGGGAGACTCCAGCTGTTGCCTAACTACAGCCCCCATGATGGGAGTCGTAGTTTAGCAACAATTGGATGCTCCCTGTTTAGGAAAACACTGCATTATGGGTGCTCTCCACAGGTGCCAAAAATGTACTAACCCATTTCATGTTTTTAAAATTTCTATAAAAGGGTTAAAAATAGAATTTTCAGGCTTAATAGTGGAAGCCATCTTGCAGACGGAATCCATTACTAAGCCAGGGCTTAGCATTAGCCCTCAAAACAGCCAGTGCTTAACCACAATTACTACCCCGATTCCGGTACCCTTGGGGCGGTGGGTAAGAGCCAGTACCAACAGGCCCGGAGTGTCAAATATTGTGCTCCTGGGCTTAGGCTGTAACAGGCTTTTTAATAAATAAATAAATAAATAAATAAATAATGAATAAGGTTCCCTATATTTTCAGTATCAGCCAGATACCAACCAAGCAGCAACAGCCTGACATTACCAGGGTGGGAGAGGACCATTGTTATTGGCCCTCCCTAGCCTAAATAACATCAGCCTGTTACCGCCTAGGCCCAAGAGCATCATACAGTCATGGCCATAAATGTTGGCACCCCTGAAATTGTCACACAAATGTCGCACCAAACTCCAAAAAATGGTCTGGACATAATTATTGGCACCCTTAACTTAATATCTGGTTGCACATGCTTTGGAAAAAATGTGCAATAACCATCAATAAGCTTCTTACACCTCTCAGCCGGAATGTTGGACCACTATTCCTTTGCAAACTGCTCCAGGTCTCTCTTATTGGAAGGCGCCTTTTCCCAACAGCAATCTTAAGATCTCTCCACAAGTTTTCAATGTGATTTAGATCTGGACTCTTGCTGGCCACTTCAGAACTCTTCCGGGTACTTTTTGACATATGTTTGGGGTCATTGTCCTGTTGGAAGACCCAAGATCTCTGACGCAAACCCAGCTTTCTGACACTGGGCTGTACAGTGCGACCCAAAATTTGTTGGGGAGAGCACCCATAATGAAGAGTGTTCCTGTCACGCCCCCTCACATTGGCTTGCATTCAGGGGGGGGAGCGTGACGTCACACGAGGCGGGGCCGTGACGTCACAATGCTCCGGCCCCCACGATCGACATTAATCAGACCTGGAGCGAACGTGCTCCAGGGATTGATTCTAACAGGGTGCTGCGTGCAAGATCACGGGGGTCCCCAGCGGCGGGACCCCTGGGATCAGGCATCTTATCCCCTATCCTTTGGATAGGGGATAAGATGTCTGTGTGCCAGAGTACCCCTTTAAGACAGTTTTTTTGTGTCTAGAAAAGGCACAAAAAAGGTGCAAGCAGGGTTTTTTTTGCGCCTTTTGGTTTACACATTTCTGCTGATTTTGAGTTGCAATCCACTGATTTGGCAATACACATGATATGGAAGGGTTTTATGAACTGCGGCTTTTTGTGAAAAGGCGCAAAAAAGGCGCAAAGCCTCGGAAACGTCTCTAAAACTACACCAGCCCAGACTTAGCTTTTTGGTGTATGTGAAGAGAGAAATTTCAGAAAATGTGATCTGCACAAAATGTATCAAATGTTCTGTGACCCTTTAATAAATGTGGTGCTCCTACACATTACAGCACACAAAAAAGGTGTCAAAAAAATGTTTCACTTACACCTACAATAATAAATGCCGCCTATTGTGTGCAAATCATCAGAGATTCACAACCTTTCAACCAAGAGTGAGATCCTGAAAACCATTTTGTCCATCCGGAGAAGCTCTCCAAATACACAGACCGCTTAGGATATACATAGGGGCACAGAAACAAGAGTGTGAATATCTCCTACCTCAGCATTTCTACCTCACATCCTCACCTCCCCCTCACCTCTCCTCAGGTTCTCCATGCTGCAAAACCATCCATCAATGTTCACGTTTACAAACCCTTGGGATTTGAGCAAAGAATGACTACTAAGAAACATTTCCCAATCTCTCTGGAGGACCTGGAATGTTCTTGCATTACATGGACTACAAATTAGTATCAATGCATAATTTCTCCTGTGGTGGCGCTGTAGGGCACTTGCACACAAGCTGCTTGTATACCCGTTTATTATGGCAGGTCACAGGGCTGGACATTTGATCAGCTCTTTTTTTTTGGGGGGGGGGGGGGGGGATCCTTCCAACATAATCTAATTGCAAAAATTGGACAACCCCGCTAACCACTTAAAGCGTGCCAGTCAGATCCAACAAAAAAACATTTTTGTGAATATATCACTCAGTACCTAATCCTGACCATGTACATCTAATTTTTATGTGTCTAGCACCTTTATTTATTTTATTATTACACTTTTAATTTAGCTCACTAGTCTGAATTCCTCTCAAAGGGAGGAGGCGTGGCCTCACTGTGCAGGTCTCCGCCCCCTCCCTCAGTATGCTGTCTGCTCACATCTCCCCTAGCATTAGCAAAACTACAACTCCCAGCATGTCCTCACTGACAGTAGCGGGACACAAGCTGACAGTAGGAGGATTTTTCCTCAAGCTGTGAGCCCTGCACTCACAGCTGTCAATCAAGGAAGTGTGTCCATCACATAGGTGATGACGCATGGACACAGCAGGACTAGTATGTGTCCAAGCAGGCAGGCGGGGGGGGGGGGGGGGCAGTTGTTTGACTGGCTTTTTCAGTATGAAATACTGAAAATTTTCTAATGAAAGCAATTGCAAAACCTATTGGTTATACATGCTTTACAACATATCAAACGTTTTTGTATGTGACAGTGCCCATTTAAGGACTTAGCCCATTTTCACCTTAGGGACGCAGCAAATTTTCATTTTTACATTTTCGTTTTTTTCCTCCCCTCCTTCTACAAATCATAACGCTTAAAATTTTGCACCTACAGACCCATATAAGGTCTTGTTTTTTGTGTCACCAATTGTACCTTGTAATGAATTCACTCATTTTATAATATAGTCTGCAGCGAAACGAAAAAAAAAAATTTTGTGGGGTGAAATAAAACAAAAAAAAAACACATTTTGTAACTTTTGGGGGCTCCCGTTTCTACGCAGTGCACTTTTTGTTATAAATGACACACTGGCCCTCATTGTGGTGTCCCGGTACCGCATCCTATACGGTACCTATGTATGTGTGGGTCCCCATAGCCAGAGTCCCTAGGACGTAGGGATTCCTGTCACTTAATTAACCCCTTGTCGCCTCTATTTCTACTAATAGACCAGTGGTCTATATAAGGTTAATGTAAATATAATGATATATCTGTAAATAAATGGTTAATTACCTGTGCCAGAGCGTTGCAGGACCTGCGGGTCATGTGAATAGGTGAACTCTATGGTATTAAGCTTAAGGACCTTTGGAGGCCCTGTGACGTAAGCAATCCCATTACTCTCTGTAATGGTGAATGGCAGATGCTCAGACCAATCGGATTCACCCCACCCCCTGCCCATATAAGGGAGCGGCGGCCATGTTTCTCTCTCTTACCTCATGGGCTGTCATGAGAGAAGGATCTGCGCAGCAACTAATGCAGTGAGTTAGGCCCGAGCCTTGCGGCAACGGCTGAACAATTCTAAGTTTAGAGTGTATCAATCCCCAGACACTCTGCAGCATCACCAGACCTAATAATACCCCTAAATCCGGATGGATCTGCACATATCTACCCTAAATTCAGAGACTGTATGACTAGCTCAAGGTCCGCAACAACTGCCAGTCACTAAGCAAGATAAGGGCTGTGTCACGGTTCGGCTGGCAGGAGGTGGATCCTCTGTGCCAGAGAGGGATTGGCGTGGACCGTGCTAGTGGACCGGTTCTAAGTTACTACTGGTATTCACCAGAGCCCGCCGCAAAGCGGGATGGTCTTGCAGCGGCGGTAGTAACCAGGTCGTATCCACTAGCAACGGCTCAACCTCTCTGACTGCTGAAGATAGGCGCGGTACAAGGGAGTAGACAAGAGCAAGGTCGGACGTAGCAGAAGGTCGGGGCAGGCAGCAAGGATCGTAGTCAGGGGCAACGGCAGGAGGTCTGGAACACAGGCTAGTAACACACAAGGAAACGCTTTCACTGGCACAATGGCAACAAGATCCGGCAAGGAAGGGAAGGGGAAGTGAGGTTATATAGGGAAGTGCACAGGTGAATACACTAATTAAGCCAACTGCGCCAATCAGCGGCGCAGTGGCCCTTTAAATCGTAGAGACCCGGCGCGCGCGCGCCCTAAGGAGCGGGGCCGCGCGCGCCGGGACAGGACCGACAGAGAGCGAGTCAGGTACGGGAGCCGGGGTGCGCATCGCGAGCGGGCGCCACCCGCATCGCGAATCGCATCCCGGCTGGAAGAGGTATCGCAGCGCACCCGGTCAGCAGGTCTGACCGGGGCGCTGCGATTGCGAGGATGTTGCGAGCGCTCCGGGGAGGAGCGGGGACCCGGAGCGCTCGGCGTAACAGTACCCCTTGGAGCGTGAGAACCTGAGGACCAGACTTTTGTCTAGGATGTTGTCCTCAGGTTCCCAGGATCTCTCTTCAGGGCCACAGCCCTCCCAATCTACCAAAAAAAATCTTTTTCCTCTGACCGTCTTGGAGGCCAGTATCTCCTTTACGGAGAAGATGTCAGAAGAACCGGAAACAGGAGTGGGAGAAACAAGTTTGGGAGAGAAACGGTTGATGATGAGTGGTTTAAGGAGAGAGACATGGAAGGCATTGGGAATACGAAGAGAAGGAGGAAGAAGGAGTTTGTAAGAGACAGGATTAATCTGGCACAAGACTTTGAAAGGACCAAGATAGCGTGGTCCCAGTTTGTAACTGGGGACACGAAAGCGGACATATTTAGCGGAGAGCCATACCTTGTCTCCGGGAGCAAAAATGGGGGGGTTCTTCTTTTCTTATCGGCAAACCTTTTCATGCGGGATGAAGCCTGTAAAAGAGAATTTTGGGTCTCTTTCCATATGGTGGAAAGATCACGAGTTACTTCATCCACAGCGGGCAAACCAGAGGGCAAGGGAGTAGGGAGTGGGGGAAGAGGGTGACGGCCGTACACCACGAAAAATGGGGACTTAGCAGAAGATTCAGAGACTCTGAAGTTGTATGAGAATTCGGCCCATGGTAGAAGATCTGCCCAGTCATCCTGGCGGGAGGAAACAATGCCGTAAATAGTCACCCAGGACCTGGTTAATTCTTTCTACTTGCCCATTGGATTGGGGATGATAAGAAGAAGAGAAGTTTAATTTAATCTTGAGCTGTTTACAGAGGGCCCTCCATAATTTAGACACGAATTGGACGCCTCTATCCGAGACGATCTGCGTGGGCAAACCGTGAAGACGAAAAATGTGTACAAAAAATTTTTTGCCAACTGAGGCGCTGAAGGAAGACCAGGAAGAGGAATAAAATGTGCCATCTTGGAAAATCGATCAACAACCACCCAAACAACAGTGTTGCCACGGGATGGGGGTAGGTCAGTAATAAAGTCCATACCAATCAGTGACCAAGGCTGTTCGGGGACAGGCAGAGGATGAAGGAGACCAGCAGGCTTCTGGCGAGGAGTCTTATCCCGGGCACAGACAGTACAGGCCCGCACAAAATCAACAACATCCGTCTCCAGAGTCGGCCACCAATAGAAACGAGAGATGAGTTGCAAGGACTTTTTGATGCCCGCATGGCCTGCGAGGTGGGAGGAGTGACCCCATTTGAGAATCCCGAGACGTTGGCGTGGAGAAACGAAGGTCTTCCCTGGAGGAGTTTGCCTGATGGAGGCTGGAGAAGTGGAGATCAGACAGTCAGGAGGAATGATGTGTTGCGGAGAGACCTCTACTTCCGAGGCATCCGAGGAACGAGAGAGAGCATCGGCCCTAATGTTCTTGTCGGCAGGGCGAAAATGAATTTCAAAGTTAAAACGGGCAAAGAACAACGACCACCTGGCCTGGCGAGGATTCAGCCGTTGGGCAGACTGGAGATAGGAGAGATTCTTGTGATCGGTGTAAATGATAACTGGAAATTTTGATCCCTCCAGCAGATGCCTCCATTCCTCAAGTGCCAATTTAATGGCCAGTAGTTCTCGATCCCCGATGGAGTAGTTCCTCTCCGCCGGAGAGAAGGTCCTAGAAAAAAAACCACAAGTAACAGCATGCCCGGAAGAATTTTTTTGTAGAAGGACCGCTCCAGCCCCCACTGAGGAGGCATCAACCTCCAATAGGAAGTGTTTAGATGGGTCAGGTCTGGAGAGCACGGGAGCAGAAGAAAAGGCAGACTTGAGCCGTTTAAATGCGTCTTCCGCTTGGGGAGACCAGGACTTAGGATTGGCATTCTTCTTGGTTAAAGCCACGATAGGAGCCACAATAGTGGAAAAATGTGGAATAAATTGTCTGTAATAATTGGCGAACCCCAAAAAACGTTGGATAGCACGGAGTCCGGAGGGGCGTGGCCAATCTAAGACGGCAGAGAGTTTATCTGGGTCCATTTGTAGTCCCTGGCCAGAGACCAAGTATCCTAGGAAAGGAAGAGATTGACATTCAAACAGACATTTCTCCATTTTGGCATAAAGTTGATTGTCTCGAAGTCTCTGAAGAACCATGCGGACATGCTGGCGATGTTCTTCTAAGTTGGCAGAAAAAATCCGAATATCGTCCAGATACACAACGACACAGGAATATAAGAGATCACGAAAAATTTCATTAACAAAGTCTTGGAAGACGGCAGGGGCGTTGCACAGGCCAAAGGGCATGACCAGATACTCATAAAGTGTCCATCTCTGGTGTTAAATGCAGTTTTCCATTCGTCCCCCTCCCTGATGCGGATGAGATTATAAGCACCTCTTAAGTCCAGTTTGGTAAAGATGTGGGCACCTTGAAGGCGATCAAAGAGTTCTGAGATAAGAGGTAGGGGGTAGCGGTTCTTTACCGTGATTTTATTAAGTCCGCGGTAATCAATGCAAGGACGTAGGGAGCCATCTTTTTTGGACACAAAGAAAAATCCAGCTCCGGCAGGAGAGGAGGATTTGCGGATAAACCCCTTTTTTAAATTTTCCTGGATGTATTCAGACATAGCAAGAGTCTCTGGGGCGGACAGAGGATAAATTCTGCCCCGGGGTGGAGTAGTGCCCGGGAGGAGGTCAATAGGACAGTCATAAGGCCTGTGAGGAGGTAAAGTCTCAGCTTGTTTTTTGCAAACTACGTCAGCATAGTCCATATAAGCCTTAGGGAGACCGGTTACAGGGGGACCCACAGGGTCACGGCAGAGAGTACTGGGAACCGGTTTAAGACAGTCCTTGACACAAGAAGTACCCCAGCTCTTGATCTCTCCTGTGGACCAATCAAGGGTTGGGGAATGGCGTTGAAGCCACGGTAGTCCAAGGAGAATTTCGGAAGTGCAATTGGAGAGGACCAAAAACTCAATTTTTTCGTGATGAGGTCCGATGCACATTAGGAGGGGCTCCGTGCGGTAACGCACGGTACAGTCCAATCTTTCATTGTTAACACAATTGATGTAGAGGGGTCTGGCGAGACTGGTCACCGGAATGTTGAACCTGTTGATGAGGGAGGCCAAAATAAAATCTCCTGCAGATCCGGAATCCAAGAAGGCCATAGTAGAGAAGGAGAAGGTAGAGGCAGATATCCGCACAGGCACAGTAAGGCGTGGAGAAGCAGAGTTGACATCAAGAACTGTCTCACCTTTGTGCGGAGTCAGCGTACGTCTTTCCAGGCGGGGAGGACGGATAGGACAATCCTTCAGGAAGTGTTCGGTACCGGCACAGTACAGGCAGAGATTCTCCATGCGGCGTCGTGTCCTCTCTTGAGGTGTCAAGCGAGACCGGTCAACTTGCATAGCCTCCACGGCGGGAGGCACAGGAACGGATTGCAGAGGACCAGAGGAGAGAGGAGCCGGGGAGAAAAACGCCTCGTGCGATCAAAGTCCATATCCTGGCGGAGCTCCTGACGCCTTTCGGAAAAACGCATGTCAATGCGAGTGGCTAGATGAATGAGTTCATGCAGGTTAGCAGGAATTTCTCGTGCGGCCAGAACATCTTTAATGTTGCTGGATAGGCCTTTTTTAAAGGTCGCGCAGAGGGCCTCATTATTCCAGGATAATTCGGAAGCAAGAGTACGGAATTGGATGGCGTACTCGCCAACGGAAGAATTACCCTGGACCAGGTTCAGCAGGGCAGTCTCAGCAGAAGAGGCTCGGGCAGGTTCCTCAAAGACACTTCGAATTTCCGAGAAGAAGGAGTGCACAGAGGCAGTGACGGGGTCATTGCGGTCCCAGAGCGGTGTGGCCCATGACAGAGCTTTCCCAGACAGAAGGCTGACTACGAAAGCCACCTTAGACCTTTCAGTAGGAAACTGGTCCGACATCATCTCCAATTGCAGGGAACATTGTGAAAGAAAGCCACGGCAAAACTTAGAGTCCTCATCAAATTTATCCGGCAAGGATAGTCGTAGGCCGGAAACGGCCACTCGCTGCGGAGGAGGTGCAGGAGCTGGCGGAGGAGATGATTGCTGAAGCTGTGGTAGTAGCTGCTGCAGCATCACGGTCAGTTGAGACAGCTGGTGGCCTTGTTGCGCTATCTGTTGCGACTGCTGGGCGACCACCGTGGTGAGGTCGGCGACAACTGGCAGTGGAACTTCAGCGGGATCCATGGCCGGATCTACTGTCACGGTTCGGCTGGCAGGAGGTGGATCCTCTGTGCCAGAGAGGGATTGGCGTGGACCGTGCTAGTGGACCGGTTCTAAGTTACTACTGGTATTCACCAGAGCCCGCCGCAAAGCGGGATGGTCTTGCAGCGGCGGTAGTAACCAGGTCGTATCCACTAGCAACGGCTCAACCTCTCTGACTGCTGAAGATAGGCGCGGTACAAGGGAGTAGACAAGAGCAAGGTCGGACGTAGCAGAAGGTCGGGGCAGGCAGCAAGGATCGTAGTCAGGGGCAACGGCAGGAGGTCTGGAACACAGGCTAGGAACACACAAGGAAACGCTTTCACTGGCACAATGGCAACAAGATCCGGCAAGGAAGGGAAGGGGAAGTGAGGTTATATAGGGAAGTGCACAGGTGAATACACTAATTAAGCCAACTGCGCCAATCAGCGGCGCAGTGGCCCTTTAAATCGTAGAGACCCGGCGCGCGCGCGCCCTAAGGAGCGGGGCCGCGCGCGCCGGGACAGGACCGACGGAGAGCGAGTCAGGTACGGGAGCCGGGGTGCGCATCGCGAGCGGGCGCCACCCGCATCGCGAATCGCATCCCGGCTGGAAGAGGTATCGCAGCGCACCCGGTCAGCAGGTCTGACCGGGGCGCTGCGATTGCGAGGATGTTGCGAGCGCTCCGGGGAGGAGCGGGGACCCGGAGCGCTCGGCGTAACAGGCTGTTTATATGAGACTGTTACTGTGCCTTGGATACTGCAAGCACTTAAGTAAAGTTGTTCAAGTTCAATCTCTTTGTGGACCTTCAGTCATTTTATGCACCTATCGTTACTGGGAAGGGCGGCGATAGGCCGGAGCATTGACTCAGCATAACAGCCCTCAGCCTGGCGTCACGAACTATAGGGTTAACATTAACCCCTCCTATACCGATACCATACCACCACCACCATACACCCCCCAAGGGCTACCACAAAGCCTTTTTGGCATTGCACGAACAGGATTCGGGTGTGTGCCTACTATTGCCACTAGTGAAAGTGTACTCCCCCACATAAAGCGAACTTTATTCATGTGTTGCTGTGTACAAGAACGGTGCTTGTGGTGCACCATACAAGAGGGCCAAGAGAAAAGTAAGGGGGGAGGCGAAGATTTATCTACAGTTGAAATGTGTAAACAGCGCAATGTGTTCATGCTGCGATCCTCTGGTCCGGTCAGCACAGGCGGAGCCGAACTGCTGCCGGAAAAGCGCGCGAAGAAAGCCCACGCAGTGCAACGCCCCGCCCCTGGGCGTGGACGCCATGTTGCTGTATCCCAGCCGAAAGGGAACTCAGATATGCAGGAGCCGTTTCTGGAGGGACCGGAAGTCGGGGCTGCACAGATAGCGTCCTTCCTGCCCAGCACCATTTTGGAGAAGCCTACTATAAAAGACGCCACGCAGAACAACCTCTTCAGTCTGCATAGAGAGCCAGAGAGTACAGACATGGCGGAGAGCAGCGTTCCACGTGGTCAAGTTGGCAAAATGGCGCCGGAAACACGGAAAGTTGTGGCAGTCGCAGACCAACTTTTTCAAGAGCTTGCTGACCGTCTGCAGCGGTTGTCATTAGACGAAGAGTGGGCCTGCAATCTTCCCCCACTGCCTGATGATGACGACGATTGGCCAGAGACACCTCCAGCGAACAGTGCAGGGACACCTGGAGGTGCATCACCGGTGAGATTGTCCCCTCACCACAGGACCTGGGGCTCGTGGGCCGAGATCCCGTCGAAGGAGTCTGCTGTGAGTACCCCACCAGAGGTGGCCTATTCTTCCTCCTCCAGCCCTGAGGTCATTCCTCGATCAAGTTTGCCAAGTGCACGACCGTGCTCACCAAAATTGCCACAATGAGTGTTCGGAGATGAGCCGGAGCTGATCGAGTACATGCACAGAGTACTTCAACCGTTACCTGGGAAGACACTCCCACCAATCCCAACTGCAGAAAGGGAAAGGGCCCGTCAAGAAGCCGAGCTGGCTGAATTGATGGAAAAGCTAAAGGCCCGATACAAAGAACTCTATGCTCCATTTGCCTTATGAAGAAAGAGTGCGGTATCAAGAAAATACCAAAGAAATGGAGGCATTGTACATCCGTAAATGGGATCACCCCCGAGAAGAGGAGGAGCCATTAGAAAGAAGAAGAGCAACTGTGGCCAAGTTCGACAAGGTCAGAGGTTATGGGACACTCCTTGACTGCCACACTGGGCAGACCATCCTCGTAAAGCGTCGAGCAGTGCAAATGCCATATCGCCATAAGAAATTCTATACCTTGGAGGTGGGTGAAATTGTGGAGTACACCCCTGTCCAGAGCCTTCGTGGAGAATGGGCTGCAGCGATCACCAGACCAACAGCCCCAACACAGCTTCCTTTCAAATATTTCCCGTCAACGGATTGGGAGTCCGATCCCTACAACTTGAGGCCGAAAAGGTCTGCTCCTAAAGCCTCCACCAGCGTACCCAAGGAGGAGGAGCCTAAAGAGTCAAGTTCATCACCTTCTATGTACAGTAAAGAGTCAAGTTCATCATCTTGTATGTACAACAAAGAGTCAAGTTCATCATCTTCTTCATACTGTCGAGAGTCAAGTTCTGCACAGGGTGAAGAAAACAGGCCAAAGTTGCGGCCACCCAAGTTGGTACCTAGGCCCTCTCGGAGCAGTGAGAGTTTGCCAGTTTATAAGGTACCAACAAAAGGGTCATGGGTTGCTCCTAATTTGGAGATGGTGCTCAAGCCCTATTGCCCCACTGTGATCCCGGCTAGTAAGCCTATAACCCCTTCTCAAGCTTTCCACCACTCCTCACCAATGTGGTGTGGCAAAGCTATGTCAAGTCTGATCCTGCCCCTGATGTTGGCAGATATAGAGGAACCAAGAGAGGCACTACAAGAGTAAAGAAGAACATCTTCTAAAGAGACTCTAAAGTAATGTCATATTGTTTTTCTGTCTAACCATTTTGTCTTACAGCAACAAAGTTCAAGAATTGTGCCTAACAGGACTGTGCTAAGTTGTTCCAGTTTAAAGTTCAGCAACGTAACCATCAAGCTTGTGTCTGACTAATAAGTCAAGAGACTCCTAGCCTGTAGGAGATTCATCAAGGACTGTACCCGGCTGATTTGTGGTAAGGCCATGTTTACCTTTCCCTTCCTATGAACTCCTAGTGTAGGTGGACTGCTGATCCATACACGCCAATTTGTATATTTTCTTTGGACTCCTAGTGTAGGTGGACTGCTGATCCTTACACGCCTGCTTCATGTATATACTATCAGCTTCATAAGGACTCATGATAAATGTTGCACATATCGGGTGAATGCACCTGAAACATGTTGGAGTGTTGATAAATGTAAGGTAAATATGTATATGGTTCTGTACACAGAAAGATATCCTTGTATCTGTGTACATAAATAGTAAGTACGGTTTGTACATAGAAAAGATAGTCTAATGTCTATGTACGTAAAAAGTAAGTTAGAGTTGTACATGGAAAATATCGATGTACTGCACGTGTACACTCAACACTAAAAATATGTATAATTCTTGCACATACAAATGTGTAATAAACTAAAGGTGTTTAGTAGGTAACTCAGCAGGGGACACCTCGGCTCCTCCGAGGGTAGTATTATTGTTGTCGCCCGTCGCTAGCACCTCTCTCAACCAAAAATGGTAGGGAGAATTCCCCTTAAACTAGTTCTTGCACTCATAGTACCCTAGATTACTGACTTAAATGGTACTACCTCAAAATTTCTCTAGTACATACGTCAAAATAAATATCTCACTCAAAGAAAAACACTTAAGGAATTGTAGCATATTGATACCCAATTCCTGCCACTGTTAGGTACACTTCTTTTCTCCTTTCATTGCGTGTGTGAGATGCTCTGCCTGGCCAGTAGGTGCTCTTGCTAATACAGAAATAAACACGTAATCCTAAGAATAACCTGGATAGGTTGTTTTGAAAGTGCTCTAGGGGTAAGTAGCGTGTAGTCGATAGACCCTAGCAGCCACCCTTACTGTGACCTAGCTTCCGGCTAGCCAGTATACCTTTCGTGTACTAACTAACAGGTAACTTATTGTTGGTAAATAGAATGTGTGAGATAATACAAATGCCTAGTCAGCTTGAAGCTAACTGTATAGAAAGCTGTACTAATGTCTAGTTAGCCTTATGTATAGAAGTTTGTGCTAATGTTCAGTTTAGCCTCATAAAAATGTATAGATAGCTAATAAACTGTCTTAGGAGCTATCAACTACATGTCAGATAGCTACCTAATTGTGTAGTAAGCTTCAAATGTATAATAAGTTTAATAAAGTTGTATAGGAAGCTAGAAACTAAAGTATAGATAGCTCCTTTAAATGTCTAGATAGCTTTAAATGTCTAGATAGCTTAAATGTCTAGATAGCATTTTATGTCTAGATAGATTTCTACTAGCCTAATCCAGATACTAGGAATGGTATCAAAATAATGTCAATGTGTTTAGTCTACTTAGGATGTATAGCAAAGGTACAGAGCATCCTGTTCTAGTCCTAGTCCCTTTGTCTCAGGGGACAGACGTCGAGGCCGACTTATCTTTAGTAAGGGGGTTTGTGGTGTCCCGGTACCACGGGGGTTTTGTGGGGTGAAATAAAACTAAAAAAACACATTTTGTAACTTTTGGGGGCTCCCGTTTCTACGCAGTGCACTTTTTGTTATAAATGACACACTGGCCCTCATTGTGGTGTCCCGGTACCGCATCCTATACGGTACCTATGTATGTGTGGGTCCCCATAGCCAGAGTCCCTAGGACGTAGGGATTCCTGTCACTTAATTAACCCCTTGTCGCCTCTATTGCTACTAATTGACCAGTGGTCTATATAAGGTTAATGTAAATATAATGATATATCTGTAAATAAATGGTTAATTACCTGTGCCATAGCATTGCAGGACCTGCGGGTCATGGGACTAGGTGAACTCTATGGTATTAAGCTTAAGGACATTTGGAGGGCATGGGACGTAAGCAATCCCATTATTCTCTGCAATGGTGAATGGCAGATGCTCGGACCAATCGGATTCACCCCGCCCCCTGCCCATATAAGGGAGCGGCGGCCATGTTTCTCTCTCTTACCTCATGGGCTGTCATGAGAGAAGGATCTGCGCAGCAACTAACGCAGTGAGTTAGGCCCGAGCCTTGCGGCAACGGCTGAAAAATTCTAAGTTTAGAGTGTATCAATCCCCAGACACTCTGCAGCATCACCAGACCTAATAATACCCCTAAATCCGGACGGATCTGCAAATATCTACCCTAAATTCAGAGACTGTATGACTAGCTCAAGGTCCATAACAACTGCCAGTCACTAAGCAAGATAAGGACTGTTTATATGAGACTGTTACTGTGCCTTGGATACTGCAAGCACTTAAGTAAAGTTGTTCAAGTTCAATCTCTTTGTGGACCTTCAGTCATTTCATGCACCTATCGTTACTGGGAAGGGCGGCGATAGGCCGGAGCATTGACTCAGCATAACAGCCCTCAGCCTGGCGTCACGAACTATAGGGTTAACATTAACCCCTCCTATACCGATACCATACCACCACTACCATACACCCCCCAAGGGCTACCACATCATTTACTATTGCAAACCCGACAGCTGCTCTTGCTCTTTGTATGCGGTCAGGATATTATGTAGTTACCCCTCTCCTCTCAGCTCTCTCTGTATACTGCTGCCATCTCTATGGGATTAGGATGTATAGTAGATATACACCTGCCCTGAGGCTGTGTTCACAAATTGAGGGAGATTTATCAAAACCTGTCCAGAGGACAAGTTGCTGAGGTGCCCAAAGCAACCAATCAGATCGCTTCTTTCATTTAAAAAAAAAAAAAAAAAAAAAAGTCTCTGAAAATGAAAGAAGTGAGTTGATTGGTTGCTCTGAGCAACTCAGCAATTTTTCCACTGGACAGGTTTTGATAAACCTTCCCCATTGTGTCTCCTGCTGTTTTTTTTTATTTTTTATGTTTTTGCTGCGATTTTCCCCAAATCATGGCAAAAAAGGATATTTTACTAAAATTGTACAAAATAAGGTAAAAACGTGTAAACATCTAATACATTTTTTGGTTTCCAGCCTTGTTAATTGGAGAACCGAGCATTATCGAGCACGTGGTCTGTGTGAACGTGATTTTAATGAACAGTTACCAATTTTTACCCCTTCCCCGGTGTGCGATGTACTGCTCCAGCCCATGCTTTATGTTCATTTACTCATTATGTAGAGGCCCATATTTCACACACCATCGGTCACACTACAATTACTGATGCAGTAAAAAAACGGATACAAGTCATTGTTGAATTGTTTACATGCTTGACATAGCATCTCTGCTGATAGTATCTGTGTATGTATAGGTTCAGCTCTGTATTATTATTTCAAAGATATTTCATCAGGGAAAGAGGTCCTAAAAGGACTCCCTTGTTTAGGATCCTCACCGGTTATACAGAACGGCTGGAAAAAGCATCTCTATGAGAGGACCAAATATGTAAACAACCCAAATAATTGTCTGAACAGTGCAATGCCTGATTTAGGCTGCATTCACACCACGTTTCTGCAATACAGTTCCCGTATATGTTTTCTCTGTGAAAACCGTATCATACCGTATTGAAAACCGTATGCCAAAAGATGCATCAGGTTGTGTCCGTTTTGCATCCTGTACAGTTTTGTCAGTATTTTTTCCCGTACCCAAAACCACAGTATACCACGGTTTTTGGTCCGGGTGAAAAACTGTATTAAATCGTATACATTTTTTTAACATGTGAGTCAATGGGAACCATGCAGAACTGTATGTGCATCCGGTTCCATCCGGTTTGCACCATACGTTTTTTTTACTTTGCAGAGTTTTTTTTCTTGGAATTTCAATCAAACAAGTGAAACTTTATTCATACTGGAGTGAAAAGTTAAACCAGACATTATTTTTTAACCCCTTAAGGACTGAGCGATTTCACGTTTTTGCATTTTCGTTTTTTCCTCCTTGCCTTTCAATTTTGCACCTAAAAATCCATATTATGGCTTATTTTTTGCGCCACCAATTCTACTTTACAGTGACATTAGTCATTTTACCGAAAAATCCACGGTGAAGCGGAAAAAAAATTAATTGTGCGACAAAATTGAAGAAAAAATGCCATTTTGTAGATTTTGGGGGCTTCCGTTTCTACGCAGTACATTTCTTGGTAAAAATGACACCTTATCTTTATTCTGTAGGTCCATACGGTTAAAATGATATCCTATTTATATAGGTTTGGTTTTGAATTACTTCAGAAAAAAATCATAAATACTTGCAGGAAAATTTATATGTTTAAAATTGTCATTTTCTGAGCCCTATAACTTTTTTATTTTTCTGTGTTCAGGGCGGTATGATGGCTAATTTTTTGCGCCGTGATCTGAAGTTTTTAGTGGTACCATTTTTGTTCTGATCAGACTTTTTGATCACTTTTTATTCTTTGATCAAAAATGCGCTATTTTGGACTTTGGAATTCTTTTGCGCGTACGCCATTGAACGTGCGGTTTTAAAAGCGGTATATTTTTATAATTCGGACATTTCCGCACGCGGTGATACCACATATGTTTATTTTTATTTACACTGTTTTATTTTGTTACTAGGAAATGGCGTGTGATTTAAACTTTTAATTCAGAAGGGAATACCTGAAAGGGCTAACTTTTTTTTTTACACTTTTTTTTTGCGAGCTCATAGCTCCTATAGGGACCTATGAGCTTGCAATGGCTGATTGCATACACAGATTGTTGCCTTGCCGTTGCATGGCAACAAGCTGTGTAATCGGTGGTTGATTGCTCCGGCCTGTAACTCAGGCAGGAAGCAATCAATCAGAGCCGGGACGTCGACGGAAGAAGGTAGGGACCTTCTTCTCCGGGTAGCTGATCGGGGCATCGCGATTTTATCGCGATGACCCCGATCAGCCCAACTGAGCAGCCGGGAAGCATTTACTTTCACTTTCGATGCAGCGCTCAGCTTTGAGTGCCGCATCAGAAGGGCCCTGATAATAGTGCCCTGACGAACGCGATCGGCCGCGCGCCATTAGCCGCGGGTCCCGGCTGTGAATAGGCGCCGGGACCATCCCGCTATGACGCAGGGTCCCGCCGGGACCCCGCGTTATAGACAGGGACTGGACTTAGGACGTACTCATACGTCCTAAGTCCTTAAAGGGGTACTCCGGTGAAAACCTTTTTTCTTTTAAATCAACTGGTGGCAGAAAGTTAAACATATTTGTAAATTACTTCTATTAAAAAATCTTAATCCTTCCTGTACTTATTAGCTGATGAATTATTTTCTTTTTGAAATGCTCTCTGATGACATCACGACCACAGTTCTCTCTGCTGACGTTATTATAATAATAACGCTTTATTTATTGTTGTCCTTAGTGGGATTTGAACCCAAGTCCCCAGCACTGCAAGGCAGCAGTGCTAACCATTGAGCCACCATGCTGCCCTTAGCATACATCTGCTATGCATAGTTGCTAAAATGGACAGAGATGTCCGCAGAGAGCACTGTGTTCGTGATGTCATCAGTGTTCCAAAAAGAAAGGAATTTCCTCTGTAGCATTCAGCAGCTAATAAGTACTGGAAGGATTAAGATTTTTTAATAAAAGTTATTTACAAATATGTTTAACTTTCTGCCACCAGTTGATTTAAAAGAAAAAAAGTTTTCACCGGAGTACCCCATTAAGGGGTTAAACTGTATACGGTTTTTAACTGTATAAGGGTTAAAATTTGTACACACGTTTTGATACAGTTTAGTCAGGTTTTAAGGAATCAGTTTTTCATCAAAAACCTGATACGGGAACTGTATTGCAAAAATGTGGTGTGAATGCTTACCCTGTGTTCCTACATAAACTGCAGCTGATTTTATGGCAGACAGGAGGCTCGTATCAAATGCATATTCTTCCTTTAATAAGCCCAATAGCAGAAAGAAACTTGCAATGTAAACTTGGTAAACTAAAGAAAAAATGTGTGCAGGGTACATCACAACCCCCTGCACCTCCCATTTCCAATCCCGATCATGGATACTCCATATAAGCTGACTCTGGACCCGCCTCCTCCTCTTTCTTTCTGCTCAATAGCAGAGTACAGATAAGTAGTCAGCTCCTGTGTGTTGGGCATTTCTTACTGTGTGGGCCCCCCTTTTTACTGTTAAGGGCCCCGTTTACCGTTTTTATCCCTCTTGTTTTCACATTCCCCTTTTCTATATATTGCTATCTCTATTTCTATATATTTTATTCAATTATATCAATATATTTTGTCTCTGGTGGTCAGTGGCAGGCCCAGTGTTGGTACTTTATATGCTTGGCCTGTTTCTATCTATATGTCTCTGTTTTCTGGGACCTCGTTTTTGCTTTCTATCTACCCCCCTCTTTCTCCCTTGACGGTTCTCATCTGTGTTTTCCCTCTGTCGGGCAGGCGCTCCGCCATTGGGGGTGACGTCAGGCCTTCTACTTCGTTCTTCTGCTCCACCCTCCTCGCGTCCCTGCCGCACTCTCGTGTGCGCACGTATTTGCGCAGCACGGCAGACATCTCGAGACTTGAAGCGTACCTGCGGCCACGCCCCCTGTCGGCGGCCGTGCGCTCCACGGTCTGTTTCCTTACTGTTACAGACTCTGCTGCTGAGCGCAGCTTTCAGGTCTCCTATTCTGGTATAGCTGCAGCTCTCCTGAGTCCCTACTGCAGTACATGTTATTAGTTCACCCAAACTCGCCATTTCTATATAAAATCTAATACCTTATAGCTATATGTGTTATGGACATGTCCATAAATGTTCTGACTGTTAGGTAGGCATTTCACATGTAGTGTATCTTGTGCTGTGGCTTTGTCTACAGTGTTAGGATATACATTTAACGGTATCCTCTCCATTTGCTTTCTGCACAGACCTGTGTTCCTAATGGTTACTTACTGTCTACACTTCAGTTGCATAATGTCTGACAATAAATCTGATATGACCCCAGGGGATGGCCCCGTATCGGTGCATGAGCCCGAATTGATGTCTGCTGAACAGGTACACCAATTAGTGAATAGGTCAGTACAGTCTCTGTAAACGAGACCATTCCTAGATCTGTCTCCTTGGCCCTGTTACACTCACGCCAGGAGTCGATGTCCGGCCCTATGGCCCCGGGCGCTGGTCCGGTTATGTCCGCCCAGGCACCTAACCCCCGAAAAACGGTAAAGCGGACCGTAAATGTCACCACTGTGCTGACGATTTGACCTCTCCTGTATCCCAGCCTATTTCAGGAGATAGACAAAATATCACTTCGGTTGCTGTGCCTTCGGGCTCCAACCCTGCCACTGATAACAGCCCGTGAGGATGAAAAGTTGTTTCGGGCTTCACGTTCCACAAAACGGAACAAACCTGACTCATATGTAGATGAGTCAGGGGAGGACTCCGTTTTGGCGGAAGATCTCTCCGACCCTTCCGTCCCTAGTGACGAGGAGGACAATGGAGCCGAGGATTTCGGTACCCCATCAGGGCCCGCCTCCATGAATGATAATCCCTCTCATGCTGTATTAGATTCCAAAGTGGTTCCCTTTTTCGACCCGGATGCTATACCGCTGCCTCAGGTGGTGAAGTATATCGAATCATGGCTGAGAAAACCCCTTGATAGGGGTAACCGTAGTAAGCTATGGGCGGAGTGCCCCCAGCCTTCTCTTGACAATAAAGTAGCGGTGACACCGCAACTTAATCCAATTCTGATCAAGTATCTCGTAATGTCGGGAAGGAACCCTAGGAAAGCGGTTGACAGCTCCTTTAAGGCCGTACAAGATAAATTGTTGGATTTGCTGGGTCCATTGACCAAAATTTTGACTCTGGCAGAACATTCAGTTGCCACAGGAGAGCCGGTGGATGCGGAGGTCCTGAGAGGCTGGGCCTTGCGGATGACATGCCTATTAGGCAATGCCAATACGGCAATGTCGGCCGAACGTCGCCGCTCGACCCTCATGCGGTTAGACCCGCAATTTACTCACCTGGCAACAGAGGAGCCGGGGGCTTCTGCAGAGGGTCTCCTCTTTGGTGACTCGTTTATTAAAAATATTAACAAATTCGTATTCAGGCGTATTTTCCAGTCTACACAAGGCTCAGACGTCATTGAAAAAATCCTTGGGCTCCAAGGTTTTCGGTAAGGCCGGAAGGGGTAAGGGTCATCCTTCTGGCCGAGGAGCCTTTTACAGACCCTATTACAGCACAGAGCCTCTTACAGCACCACCTGTCACTACACCCTTCTTTCCTGCCCGAGGACGGCCCTGGAGAGCGAGAGGAGGTTCCCGTGGGTTTCCCAGATCTAGGCGTACAGGTGAGTCAGAAGATACCAGTTTGGGGCAGACTACAAAAGTTTTTCCCCGCCTGGTCAAGGATCACCTCTGATCCGAAGGTTCCTGCACGTGGTGTCAGGTTACGACATAGAGTTTGTAGCTCCGCCGATGCAGACGCGGTGGCCGAGAACAATTAATTTTTCGTAATCAGACAATGATCTGATCCGCTTGGAAAATCGGGGATCTGTACGACAAACGGGCTATAACGCTGGTCCCCATGGAACGTGTTGGGTTCCTCAGCAACATCTTCTTGGTGAAGAAGAAAGACGGGGGTCACAGGCCAGTGATAAATCTAAGAGATTTAAACAAATTTGTTTTGTATCGCCACGTCAAAAGATAGACTTGAAGGACGCGTACCTTACGGTACCGATATCCTCCTCTTGCCACCAGTACCTGCAGTTCATATGGGAAGGCCAGAAATGTGAGTTCTCTTGTCTCCCGTTTGGGCTTTCCTCAGCCCCTTGGTGCTTCACCAAACTCTTGAAACCGGTAATGGCAGTCCTCAGGAGTCGGGGGTGAGATTAATCATTTATCTAGACGATATACTGATTATGGCCCGCACGAAAAGTCAGGTGCGGCTCCATATAGAATGGACGACGTCCCTCCTGACGGAATTAGGATTTCTCCTCAACGAGAAGAAGTCCGTTCTCATCCCAAATCAGGAAATTGAGTTTTTAGGGTTTCTAGTGAATACCTGTACAGCGACTCTAAGTCTGCCACACAAGAAGCTGGTGCTGGTCCGCAAGGAAATAAGAGCGTTGCTATGCAAAGGTTTGGTTTCTTTGCGTGCCGTTGCTCGGATTGTAGGTTTGTTGTCGGCCTCAGTGCAGGCAATCTTTCCTGCACCTCTTCATTGAGCGCCTAAAGATCCGACATCTCTCGGAGGGTTTGACCTATACGGACACGGTACCACTATCCCTGGAATCTTGGGATGAACTTCACTGGTGACTCCGGCACGTCCAGGATTGGAATGGTCGGACAATTTTCATATTTATCGAGTCGAATGCCAGTCTGAGTGGCTGGGGAGCCCGGTGCGGGCCTTCTACCATGGGAGGAAAGTGGTCGATTGCGGATTCGCAGTTGCACATCAACTGCCTGGAACTCCTAGCGGGTTTCTTCGCACTCGGGAGTTTTGCCTCCCACAGGTCCGACTGTTGTGTCCTGCTCCGCATGAACAACGTCACGGCGGTGCAATACATCAACCGCCTAGGAGGCATGAAGTCAAAAGCATTGACGGATATCATGAACGCGATTTGGATGTTTTGTCTTTAAAAGAATATTCTTTTGCAGGCGGAGTACCTACCGGGCACATCCAATTCCATTGCGGATTGGAACTCCAGGCATCTGGTGGACGGCAGCGATTGGACTTTACATCCCGCAGTTTTTCGGGAGATACAGTCCCTGTGGGGTCCTCTGGAGATGGACCTATTCGCCTCCCGGCTCAATGCCAGTTACCTAACTTCTTCAGTTGATGGCCGGACCCAGAAGCTTTGGCAACAGGTGCGTTTCTTCAGGTTTGGCCTCAGGGCATGCTGTATGCGTTTCCACCATTTGCCATGATCCCCAGGGTATTGTGGCAGGCGGAATCGCAGAAAGTGACCTTAGTCTTGATCACACCGTGGTTGCCGACTCAGTCTTTGGTTTCTCCAAGTTCTGGGGATGACCATAGATTATCCGAGACTGTGTCCTCTGTTTCCCTCGCTCCTGCAAGGTCCGGCAGCGGAGTTGCATCCACTGGTTCTGTCCGGGCAATTACCTTTGATTGCTTGGCTGATTTTGGGACACCAGCACTTGATAACTGTTTTTCCACAATCAGCTAGAGACCTCCTTAGGGAGGCATGTGTGCCAGGCACCAGATCAGCTTACAGATCTGCCTGGAAACTTTGGGTTCATTGGTGCTCACAGAGACAAGTGGATCCCATTCAGGCTCCTTTGGCTTTTGAGGACGGGAAGGCTTATCGGACTCTCAATGTCTATAGGTCAGCCATCTCGGCCCAACATGTTCGGGTAGACGGGTTAGCAGTGGATCAAAATCCACTGATTTGCTGTCTTTTAGGGGGCATTCGGTTTCGATGACCGCCTGCCCCGCGGTATCAGAATACTTGGGATGTGTCGCGTGTTATTAGTATGTTTTCTTCATGGGAGGACAATGATGACCTCCCTCTTAAATTGTTGTCCTTTAAACTAACCATGTTATTGTGTTTACTTTCCATTAAGCGCGTTTCGGATGTGTGCGCTTTGGATATTTCGAGGAGGCAATTTACTCCTCAGGGGGTTGAGTTTTCTATTTGCAGGCGCACCAAGACGCAAATTCGTTCAGTGTTTTATCGTTTTTTTCCCACTCATCCTAAGTTGTGTGTGGTGCGTTGTTTAAAATCTTATGAGAGTAAGACAGTGTCGATACGTCAGTTTTCCCAACTTTTAATTTAGTTTTGTTCTCCCTATCGGCCGGTATCTTCCCCGACATTGTCATGTTGGGTGAAGCAAACAATGGCATTGGCCGGGATTGATGTCTGTTTTTAGGGCGCATTCTATGAGAAGCGCTATGGCTACTAAGGTGGCTCAATCTGGTGGCTCACTTTCGGATATTTTGAAAGCGGCAGACTGGTCTTCGGAAGATACTTTCCGGATTTTTTATTTTAAACCCGAATCTCATGTTTCTATGACAGTTTTGTAATGTACTATGTGAATGTGTTTATTATGCGTTATGCTTTGAACTTGCATTTGATACGAGTTTCCTGTCTGCCATAAAATTTAGGATTTTCCTAGTTTATATGACGGAAAATAAGGATTTTATAAAGACAGGAGGCGAGTATCATCCCTTCCTGTTTCCCACTCTATTATGGCTTGTTTTTCTTTTTCAGGTTACTGATGCAGAGGCACGAAGGTTCTGCAGTTGATTTGTTTGGAGCATCCATGGTTCGTCGTTTGCTGACCCCTGAACGGTGGGAGGTCATGTCATGGTTCCACAGTTGGTTCGTTCAGCGTGAGGAAGGTTTTCGCATTCCCGGTCGTGATGGAGAAGTCTTTGTGGTTCCTGTCCTTGGCTGATGATCGGCATAAAGAAAGAGGAGGAGGCGGGTCCAGAGTCAGCTTATATGGAGTATCCATGATGAGGATTGGACAGATTGGAAATGGGAGGTGCAGGGGGTTGTGATGTACCCTGCACACATTTTTCTTTAGTTTACCAAGTTAACATTGCATGTTTCTTTCTGCTATTTGGCTTATTAAAGGAAGAAAATGCATTTGATACGAGGCTCCTGTCTGCCATAAAATCCATATTTTCCGTCATATAAACTAGGAAAATGATAGGGGATAAGATGTCTGATCATGGGAGGCCCGCCACTGGGAATTCCCGCGATCTCCTTGCAGCACTTGCATTCTATGTGGGAGCTGCATCTCCAGTTTCGGAAACCTTCGGGTTTCCGGGACTGGGGGCGTGACATTGTGCCACGCCCCCTCCATTCATGTCTATCAACACTGATCTGAGGAAGGGGGTGGCTCCCCCGAAACGCGTCATTTTCTATTGTACATTGTTCTCTATTATTTTTTTCTCTCAATAAACCACTCCAGTAGTTTGAAAATATTCCTGGTCTGGACATCACTTCTTATTGGAACAGCAGCGCCATCCAAAGGGTTATTTTCCTCTGCCTCTACCTGGATTCAAAAGAAATTTGTTAAAAGATACTCCATTGCTTTACGTTTTCGGTTGGTTAAGGTGTTGGGCTGGTATGGTTTGGAAGGGGGAATGGCTGGGGGGGGTGTATTTGTATGTATGGTGTGTATATGTATGATGTGTGTATGTAATGTGGGATGTGGAGGGGGGGCGGGTGTATGTATGATATATATATGCATGATGTGTGTATGTATGATGTGTACATGTAGGTATGCTGTGTTTGTAGGATGTGTGTATGTATATAATGCATGTATAAGGCTTCTTTCACACTGCACCTGCGCTCCGTCATGAACAGACGTCAAACTGTCTTTTTTGCAAGTTTGACAGCTGTCAAACAGCAGGTCCCGATTGCATGTATCATAGATGTGTGAAAGGTAAATGTATGTATGATTGTATAATGTGTGCATGTATGTATTATGCGTGTATATGTATGATGTGTGTGTGTATGTATGATGTGTGTGTCTGTATGATAGATGTGCGTATGTATGATAGATGTGTGTGTGGGGGGGCTGCAACTATATACTGGGGACTTCACCTTAATAAAGGGGGGCAACCATCTACAATGGGACCTACCTCCAGGGAGTAACCCCTACTTATAGGAGGCTGCTACTACCTACAGGGAGTAAATACTAACAGGAATCTACATGGGGACCTACCTACAGGCACTTACCTATTCGGGTAATGGGGGAACCATGTGAAGGGATCTACTTAGTGGGGGTACCTACCTACTCTTTCCCCAATCCCCATATCTACTTACTCTACTCTGTGAGAATCCAAGGGTTTATTATTACTGAATGGAGCGCTATAGGTGCTTAAAGAGAAGGATCCTAAAATGTTTGGCAGGTTTTGTGGAAAAACTGTGGATGGAAGAATGGGCATGACAGTCTGGGCTGGATGGAGAAGAAAAAGGAAAAGTGAATGACTTCGATCACAGACGACGCCACCTGGTATAACTGTATGTAATCACTTATATGGTCTGTAGAGCCGAGGTCACTACTATATGGTCACTTTATGGGGGATATTAGTCTGTGTACAGTGGTTTTATTCAGTATTAGTATGGTAATATCATCCCATCATTATATGGTGGTAATGGTAGTGGTCATATTGTGGCGGTATTATTTGTCCCTTTTATAGTGGCATTATTGGCAATAACGGTCTGTGTATAGTGGTTTTATTGGTAATTCTGATGTGTATACAGTGCTTATATTTAGTATCAGTATGGTGGTATTATCTCGTCACTATATGGTGGTAATGATAGTGGTCATGGTGTGGTGCAATTATTTGCCCCTTGTATAGTGGTGATAATGGTCTCTGTATAGCTCTTTTTATTTATATTATCCCGTCATTATATGGTGGTAATGGTCATAGTGTGGGGGTATTATCTGTTCCTTGTATAGTGGTGTAATTGGTGATAGTAGTCTGTGTACGGTGATATTGGTCTAACATCTTATCCCCTATCCTTTGGATAGGAGATAAGATGTGTGCAGAGGAGTACCCCTTTAAAGAGGCGTGATTTTTCATTTTTGCACTTTAATTTTTGAATTGCCCACCTACCCATATGGGGCTTGTTTTTCCCACCAACAATTGTACTTTGTAATGACTGCACTCGTTTTAGCACAAATTGTAAAAAAAAATAATTTTGTGACCCCAAAAAAAAATGCCACTGTCATTTTTACTGAAAAGAACATTGTGTTGAAATATTAGCCCCTAAGAAGTTTCACACAGTAAAAATTAAAATAGACCCCAGACGCCTAAAGAACAACCTGCCTTAAAAGGATTCTCAGGAGAAAGAAAAAATTTCATATCAACTGTAGTAGTAAAACAGATTTGTAAATGACTTATATTAAAAAATTCTAATCCTTCCAGTACCTATCATCTGCTGTATGCTCCAGAGGAAGTTGTGCAGTTATTTTCAGCCTGACCACAGTGCTCTTTGCTGACCCCTCTGTCCATGTCAGGAACAGAATAGGTTTGCTATGGGGATTTGCTCCTACTCTGGACAGTTCCTGACATGTACAGAGGTGTCAGCAGAGAGAACTGTGGTCAGACTGGAAAGAACTACACAACTTCCTGTGGAGCATACAGCAGCTGATAACTACTGGAAGGATTTAAATGTTTAGATAGAAGTAATTTACAAATCTGTTTAACTTTCTGGCACCAGTAGATAAAAAAAAAAAAAGAAAGGTTTTCCACCGGAGTACCCCTTTAAGGTGTTAAGGTGCCTACACAGGCTGAAGAGAAACACCCCCCCCCCCCCAGCCCTGACCTCACACACAGCCTGCCTCTCACAGTCCTGATAGATCCCTGTCTCCTGAATTCACTGCTCCCTGAAGGTACCTGTGCTGATGAGCCTGAAGCTTGATTTTGCAGCATCATGCAACATTGAATGGTCCCTCCCTTTTTGTGGCTCCACCCCCATTGTGACTCAGCCCTTGCAAAGCCACACCCGGTTAGAATGCTACCCCCCCCCCCCCCCCCAGATTTCTGAGGGTTCCTACACCTCTGTAACTCCTTCTTTGTTTTCATGCTGCAGTCTGATAGGACAGGAGTGAGCACAGAGGAATTCTAGCCCCACCCCCTTACTGGACTATGTCCATGCCTGTGCACAAAATGTTGCTGCTGCCAGAGAGGATTATGTTCTGGATGGTATGTTTTTTTTTATAAGCCATGATTTCCATAAAAAGGAAATAACATGTACAACATATAAAAAGTTTTGAATCTAACAGTGCCCATTTAAGATCCACCTTTAAGAAGGCTCCCTAATGGCCCACTTTTGGGTGGAGCTTGTATAAACCACAAACATTTCTGTCCTGGTTCCTCTGATTATCCTTAAATCAGGACTGCCTACAAGTATGCATGTTTACCTACTGTATACAGCATTTCCTACAGGGCAGGGCTGGTGGAAGGATTTTTGCCACCCACTTGACTCCGCCTATTGGCCCGCCCTTTGACACACCCAACCTTACTACTGGGGTGACACACTGTAACAAACCTCCTCCTAATGCTGATGAATGCTGATGGCTGAGCGAGTGGTTCGGATGCTGGTAATCTTTCTTGTGGCAGCCAGAGCGCCCCCCCCCCCCCCATCAAGAGGGCGCTCTAGCCAGCTGCCTATTTTGCCTATAGGCAGAGGCAGTCCTGTTAAAGGGCCACTCCAATGCAATATAATATTTCCCTCCCAGCATAACAATCGCTCTGCTCCACCCTATTACTGGGCACTTATAGGATGCCAGTTCTGGTCTCTGTTACATGGCCGATTCCTACAGAGCTTGCAGTGTGGACTGGGAGTAACGTGACCAGTGTAACTATGAGGCTCTCATAGAGTTACATTAAAGGGGTAGTCCAGTGGTGAAAAACTTATCCCCTATCCTAAGGATAGGGGATAAGTTTGAGATTGCGGGGGGTCCGACCGCTGGGGCCCCCTGCGATCTCTCTGTACGGGGGCCAGGCTCTCCGGCCAGATAGCGGGTGTCGACCCCCGCACGAAGCGGCGGCCGACACGCCCCCTCAATACATCTCTATGGCAGAGCCGGAGATTGCCAACGGCAGCGCTTCGGCTCCGCCATAGAGTTGTATTGAGGGGGAGTGTCGGCCGCCGCTTCGTGCGGAGATCGACACGCCCCCTTCCCACGGGCTGTCGAGGCTCCTTACAGGAGATCGCGGGGGGCCCCAGCGGTCGGACTCCCTGTGATCTGCAACTTATCCCCTATCCTTAGGGTGACCACTGGGTCACCACTGGACTACTCCTTTAAGAAAGTGACTTCTGGGCCACACACACACACACCCCAATGTGAACTGGCCGGTCACACCGGAAGGCAAGCGGGGACTGGAAATTATGTCCTATTGGGAAAAAAAAGCATGTTGTAAGACTGGGGAGCAGGGCAGCCCCAGTTAGAAAGGCTTTTGGGATATATGTCAAACATATCGATAGGCCCTATTAAACCCTGCAGCTGTGCTATTCCACACAGAGTCGTCCATTAAAAAAAATGTATACCATATGGCATTGGTCTCCAAACTGTGGCCCTCGAGATGTGGAAAAACTACAACTCCTAGCATGCCCGGACAGCCAACGGCTTGTAGTTTTTCAATACCTAGAGGTCCAGAGTTTGCAGATCACTACCATAAGGTCCTCATCCTGTCCTCAAACAGGATCCTCATCTATTGGATACAGTGCAGAGCAGTTAAAAATGGCGTCTACCGCTCTAAATCAAAAGCTTAGATTAATCAGTGTCACAGTTCTGAGACCCCATCAATAGTAAATTATAGCCAGGTGATCTGCAGCGAACTTGGCTCCAGGGATTGACGCTCAATGTGGTAGATGCGCTTTATACAATATAGTGGAAACCATTGCAACAGCACTGCAGCTCTAAAAGAATCAAGCTTGTCCTAATATATAATAGTGTGACCGCAGCTCAGACCGATCAGCGCTGTCCATGTGGCATGTAAAATCACTGGCAAAATATTAACTGCTTGATGACCTGAAGGATTTTAACATTGACTCTTGATCTGAAGAATTTTTGCTTATGTGGTGGTCCTAACGTTGTTTTTAGGTTTTTTAAAGTCATACGAGACCTATGTTTTTTGTGTGTGAATTGTATCTACAGTATATAATGTTGCCATCAGTGGATTAAATCATTGTACATGTACAGTAAGTGTAGTGACTCAGGCTGTCCCTGTGACGTGATCACAGGGTGCCGATAGGTATATTTGGTCAGCCAGGAGCCTGTCAGTGGAATCCAGTGTTGCCATCTTGTTACACTTAATAGGGTGATTTTAATAGGACCAGTGTTACGCTGTTTGGCATAAAACGCTGCAATACAGAAGTACTGAAATATACACCTACTGCCCAAAAAAAAAAAAAAAGCAACTCTTCCAGATAGAAATGTCAGATTGCAACAAATCTTGGCATGCAGTTATGTCCCAGACAGATATATAAAGGATTACAGGTAAGGTCTGACACAGACACACAGTTTTACCACAAGAGTGCTTCTACCGCGGCCCTATAAAAAAGGCTCTCGGAGGCTTCTTTCGGGTAGTGTATCTCTTGGTGAGAAAGCATTAACTTCTTGACATGCCTGTACTACAATGCCCTCAAAGATATTTTGCCCAGTTGACAGACTGTGGGAGGGGGCACATCCTTGGACTAAGAGCAGCAGGATGTTTGTTTGAACCAATTGCCCACTATGTAGGCCGTTCGGGCCAAGCTGGAGCAGTGGTTACATAAGGGCTCATATATGGCGAACAGGCTCCAGCTGGTCCAGACAGAGCACCAGTAGGATGATAGTTTGATCCACCAAAAAGCTTGTGCAGCTTCTACAGTTTCCTTGCCCTTCCACAATCTAGACAAAGGTGGCCCCTTCATTACACACCTGCCTCTGTCCAGTCCATTTCCATGTGCTTAGCAGAAGGAAATTTGGCGTCACTGCACCCATTACATGTCCTGCCGTGGACACACATGCTCACCAGCACTTAGCAACACTTGCCTGGTCCTGCCTGGTCACCAGCTTTATTGCCAATCCAAAATTTATGGCCAGCCAGCTTTGGGAACTTATGAGTGTGCAGGCTCTACAGTGGGAAAGGATGCCTGATGGAACCTGTATATCTCCATACCCAAGCTGGTGAAAAAATATGGCTCACAGGAACGAAAACACAGAAAGAAATAACTTTGTCCACCATTCTAAAAATAGTATTTTGTCAGAAACATAAAAGACATTCTACCATCTTATATTCCTTTCATTTTGTTATTACGTTTTACATTGGTTATCATAAATTTGAATATTTCATTTATCTTGTGTTCTATGCATTGGCACAGGGGCGGACATATCGCCTGTGCAGCTGCAAAGGGCCCAGTGTGAGAGGACGGCGGGCCCCCTCACACGACACACACGAGCAGCGGCGCTGCTGCACACTGTTCTGAAGTGGCCGCAGTGCTTAATAGCGCAGCGGGCACTTTAGACAGTCTGCAGCAGACGAGGGACGTCGCGCAAGTGACGTACCTCCACAGACCCGCGCAGGAGGAGGTCAGTGACATCACTCGTCAGGCCGCAGCCAGAGAGGAGAAGCGCTGCGCAGGCCAGGTAAGTGTGTCTATGTGTGTGTGTTTGGGGGGGGGGGGGGGGGGGGGGGCGTAATGCTACCTAATGTGGGGAAACTGCTACCTAATGTGGGGAATCTATGCTACCTAATGTGGGGGGGGGGGGGGGTCCTGAACAATTGACGTATGAGGGGGGGCAGGCACATTCTTTGGACAGGGGCCCTCTGCTGTCTGTGTCCGCCCCTGCATTGGCATTAGCCTGTATACTAATATTACACAGTATATACCATTCATTAGCATACCTTAGTATGCCCCAAGAACAGACAATTTATGGCGCAGCCTGGGGACCTACATACTTGGTGTGAAGTTATTTTCTTGGTTTCCTGTGACACACAGATAGGGTTGTCACCTTTCTTGCAAAAAAAAAAAAAAACATAATAATTTGTATAATTAATTACATATGCGTAACATCACAGGATACACATATTCAGAGGAAATTTTGTCCTATTCTGACCCCTATAACTTTTTTTTATTTCTTCTTATAAGGGCCTGTATGAGGGCTCATTTTTTGCACCCTGATCTGGGCTCATTTTTGTTTTGTGACTTTTTGATCTTTTTTTTTTTTTTTTTTTAGCAAATTCGTGAGTTGCTGATAGTTACTAACTACAACTCCCAGCATGCCCTGATACAGCCTGTGGCTCAGCAACTGGCCCAAATGAAAAGTACAACTCCCAGCATGTTGGACTATATAGTAGTATATAGTACAGGTCAGTGTTTCCCAACCAGGGGTGCCTCCAGCTGTTGCAAAACTACAACTACCAGCATGTTGGACTATATAGTAGTATATAGTATAGGTCAGTGTTTTCCAACCAGGGTGCCTCCAGCTGTTGCAAGACTACAACTACCAGCATGTTGGACTATATAGTAGTATATGGTATAGGTCAGTGTTTTCCAACCAGGGTGCCTCCAGCTGTTGCAAAACTACAACTCCCAGCATGTTGGACTATATAGTAGTATATAGTATAGGTCAGTGTTTTCCAACCAGGGTGCCTCCAGCTGTTGCAAAACTACAACTACCAGCATGTTGGACTATATAGTAGTATATGGTATAGGTCAGTGTTTTCCAACCAGGATGCCTCCAGCTGTTGCAAAACTACAACTCCCAGCATGTTGGACTATATAGTAGTATATGGTATAGGTCAGTGTTTTCCAACCAGGATGCCTCCAGCTGTTGCAAAACTACAACTCCCAGCATGTTGGACTATATAATAGTATATAGTATAGGTCAGTGTTTTCCAACCAGGGGTGCCTCCAGCTGTTGCAAAACTACAACTCCCAACATGTTGGACTGTATAGTAGTATATAGTATAGGTCAGTGTTTTCCAACCAGGGGTGCCTCCAGCTGATGCAAAACTACAAGTCCCAGCATGTTGGACTATATAATAGTATATAGTATAGGTCAGTGTTTCCCAACCAGGGGTGCCTCCAGCTGTTGCAAAACTACAACTCCCAGCATTTTGGACTATACAGTAGTATATAGTATAGGTCAGTGTTTTCCAACCAGGGTGCCTCCAGCTGTTGCAAGACTACAACTACCAGCATGTTGGACTATATAGTAGTATATGGTATAGGTCAGTGTTTTCCAACCAGGGTGCCTCCAGCTGTTGCAAAACTACAACTCCCAGCATGTTGGACTATATAGTAGTATATAGTATAGGTCAGTGTTTTACAACCAGGGAGCCTCCAGCTGTTGCAAAACTACAACTCCCAGCATGTTGGACTATATAATAGC
Organism: Hyla sarda; assembly: GCF_029499605.1. Classification (NCBI taxonomy): domain Eukaryota; kingdom Metazoa; phylum Chordata; class Amphibia; order Anura; family Hylidae; genus Hyla; species Hyla sarda. Next base: position 54,387,546 of record NC_079192.1, on the reverse strand, counting down.
ATATAGTATAGGTCAGTGTTTTCCAACCAGGGAGCCTCCAGCTGTTGCAAAACTACAACTCCCAGCATTTGGACTATATAGTAGCATATAGTATAGGTCAGTGTTTTCCAACCAGGGAGCCTCCAGCTGTTGCAAAACTACAACTCCCAGCATGCCCGGACAGCCAACGGCTGTCCGGGCATGCTGGGAATTGTAGTTTTGCAACAGCTGGAGGTGCCCTGGTTGGAAAACACTGGTATAGTATATGATGCAACATTTCGGAGTTGGAGGATTGGTTGGATAAATATCGGCCATTGCATTGCTGGTATTTTTTCCACACAGAGAGGTGCCCCAATTGACCTATATGGTCCACTACAATATTTTTTCTTCTCTAAATGACTTCCTATGAACTGGAATTCTTGGTCTCCTCTACCTTCGAGCGGTAATAGGTAATATCGAACCCTTCCCCACCCCCGCTGCTCATCTTTTTTAATCTTTTCCATTCTCGCTCTCCATAAACATAGAGAACCCTCAATAATTCACGAATCCCAAGGTGCTGAATGGACAGATCCCTCTGCAGACGCCGAGTCTCAGGACAAACATTACATAGGAGTAATATGGGAGCGGGCGGATTTAACCTCTTCTCACGGAGGACAAAAAGTTATAGCAACTCAATAGGCCCAACCATTGCTGGAAATTTTCCCACAGATGAATTCATTCATTTTAGCAACGTCAAAAGCGAACACGAATTTCAGCTTCTAATGCCCATTTTCAGACATATCTGAAGCTTTTAGTGCACCAGGTCTCTCTCTCCTGGGATGCAGCTAAAACCACAGCTACATTTCTACAGCCTTGTGTGAAATAACGAAGACTGGACTTTGATTAAACTTACTGGTATGGTAGCGGGCAAGGTACAAGACTTTTATTTAGCGCTAGAAAAGCCCAGGAGGTAGTAAATTAGGAGCCCCCCAACCCCCACCCAAATATTGGACACGAGAAGGAACAAGAGATTGGGCATTTTATAGCGGTATTTTTTTTTGTATACACCAGATGGTAGTTTTATTTTGCATTATTGTTTAGGCAATACGCTGCTCCAAAAAATAAAGGGAACACTTAAACAACACAATGTAACTCCAAGTCAATCCCACTTCTGTGAAATCACACTGTCCACTCAGGAAGCAACACTGATTGACAATCAATTCCACATGCTGTTGTGCAAATGGAACAGACAACAGGTGGAAATTATAGGAGATTAGCAAGACACCCCCCTATAAAGGAGTGGTTCTGCAGGTGGTGACCACAGACCACGTATCAGTTCCTATGCTTCCTGGCTGATGTTTTGGTCACTTTTGAATGCTGGCGGTGCTTTCACTCTAGTGGAAGCATGAGACGCAGTCTACAACCCACACAAGTGGCTCAGGTAGTGCAGCTCATCCAGGATGGCACATCAATGCGAGCTGTGGCAAGAAGGCTTGCTGTGTCTGTCAGCGTAGTGTCCAGAGCATGGAGGCACTACCAGGAAACATGGCAGTATATCAGGAGTAGTAGAGGAGGCCAACAACCCTGCAGCAGGACCGCTACCTCCGCTTTTGTGCAAGGAGGAACGCTGCCAGAGTCCTGCAAAATGACCTCCAGCAGGCCACAAATGTGCATGTGTCCACTCAAACGGTCAGAAACAGACTCCATGAGGGTGGTATGAGGGCCCAACGTCCACAGGTGGGGGTTGTGCTTACAGCCAAACACTGTGCAGGACGTTTGGCACTTGCCAGAGAACACCAACATTGGCAAATTCACCACTGGGGCCCTGTGCTCTTCACAGATGAAAAAAGATTCACACTGTGACAGACGTGACAGTCTGGAGACGCCGTAGAGAACGTTCTGCTGTCTGCAACATCCTCCTGCATGACCGGTTTGGTGGTGGGTCAGTAATGGTGTGGAGTGGTATTTCTTTGGGGGGCCGTACAGCCCTCCATGCGCTTGCCAGAGGTAACCTGACTGCCATTAGGTACCGAGATGAGATCCTCAGACCCCTTGTGAGACCATATGCTGGTGCGGTTGGCCCTGGGTTCCTCCTAATGCAAGACAATGCTAGACCTCATGTGGCTGGAGGGTGTCAGCAGTTCCTGCAGGAGGAAGGCATTGATGCTATGGACTGGCCCGCCCATTCCCCAGACCTGAATCTGATTGAGCACATCTGGGACATCATGTCTCGGATGCTTTAATCCAGGTCTGGGAGGACATCCCTCAGGAGACCATCCGCCACCTCATCAGGAGCATGCCCAGGCATTGTAGGGAGGTCATACGGGCACGTGGAGGCCACACACAGTACTGAGCCTCATTGTGACTTGTTTTAAGGACATTACATGAAGTTGGATCAGCCTGTAGTGTGGTTTTCCATTTAGATTTTGAGTGTGACTCCATATCCAGACCTCCATGAGTTGATAACTTTGATTTCCATTGATCATTTTTCTGTGATTTTGTTGTCAGAACATTCAACTATGTAAAGACGAAAGTATTTCATACGATTAGTTCATTCATTCAGATCTAGGGTGTGTTATCTTAGTGTTCCCTTTATTTTTTTTTGAGCAGTGTATATGGCAGTAAGATGTTGGCTCTACGGCGTAGTAGTATTATTTGGATCCTTTATGGAAGTTTATATGGCAGCACTACTTTGGGCACTGAATGGCAGTACTACGTAGGCATGGTATAGAATTATTATTTGACATGTCTTTCAGAAATACAGTGCAGTTGGAAAGTTTTCAGACACTTTATGTTGAGAATTTGTTGTGTGACAAAAAAAAAAAAAAATTTACACTATTATTCTACACTCCGTTCCCCATAATGACAAAGTAAAATCAGAATGTTAGAAACTAAAATCTTGCAGTGACATAAGTATTCAGATCCTTTACGTAGTACTTAGTTGAAGCACCTTTGGCAGTAATTACACCCTCCAATTCCCAAGTCATTGAAGTGCTGCAGGGTTAAACGCCTCCTCCCATCACTGTCCCTGCTTGAATGAGTCAGGGCTCAGCTTCTAGCACCAAGCCCTGTTTCCTAAATCTTGTCCCTGTGCTGTGCATACGCACTGTGCGCAGGCGTGAGATCAGGAAACAGGGCTCGACTTCCAGCTGACTGTCAATCAAGCAGGGTCAGGGGAAGAACTTCTGCTCTCAGGAATGCAGAGGCCTGGGAACATCTCATTAACCTCTTGGGGACACAGGGCGTATGCATATGCCTTGCTTCCCGATCATTAAGGTCCAGTTTAACGCGTTTAAAAAGGTACTCCCGTAGAAAACTTTTTTTTTTTTTTTTTTTTTTTTAAAGCAACTGGTGCCAGGAAGTTAAACAGATTTGTAAATTACTTCCATTAAAAAATCTTAATCCTTCCAGTACTTTTTAGTGGCTATATCCTACAGAGGAAATGCTTATCTTTTTATATTTCTCTGATGTCATGACCACAGTGCTCTCTGCTGACCATTTTAAGAACGGTCCAGAGCAGGAGAAAATCCTCATAGCAAACATATGCTTCTCTGGACAGTTCCTAAAATGGACAGCAGAGGTCAGCAGAGAACACTGTGGTCGTGACAGAGAAATCTAAAAAGATAAGCATTTCCACTGTAGTATATAGCCCCAAAAGTGTACTGGAAGGATTAAGATTTTTAAATAGAAAGTAATTTACAAATCTGTTTAACTTTCTGGCACCAGCTGATTTATATATAAAAAAAAATTTCCAAGGGAGTACCCCTTTAAACAGTTCTCACCAGCGGAGAACGGGTTAAACCCGGTGGGTCCACAGCTAATGCCAGAACCCATGGCTAATGCCGGACATGGCTGATCGGGCCACTGACTGGCATCAACCCTTTAGACACCGCAATAAAAGTTGATTGCAGCGTTTAAAGCGAAAGTAAAAGAATCCTAGCAACTTATCGGAGCTGATCGGGACAAAATCCCAACGTCCTATCAGGAGGGTCCTCACCTGCCTCTCCGTTGTCCGATCAGCGATCTACTGCTCCATGCCTCCAGGTTACACTGATCAGTGCTTTGCAATGGCATAAAACTTATCAATGTATGCAACCAGAAGATTGCAAGTTTTAGCCCATATGGGGTTAAAATAAATAAATAAAAATAAGTAATTTTTTTTTAATAAGTTCATTAACCCCTTCCCTATTAAAAGTTTAAATCACCTCCCTTTTCCCATTTTTTAAGTAATATAATGTACTAAGAATAAAAATAATCATTTGGTTCTGACGCGTGCGTAAATGTCCAAACTATTAAAATATTAGGTTAGCTAAACCACACGGCCAATGGTGTACACTAGAGATGAGCGAACTTACAGTAAATTCGATTCGTCGCGAACTTCTCGGCTCGGCAGTTGATGACTTTTCCTGCATAAATTAGTTCAGCTTTCAGGTGCTCCGGTGGGCTGGAAAAGGTGGATACATTCCTAGGAAAGAGTCTCCTAGGACTGTATCCACCTTTTCCAGCCCACGGGTGCACCTGAAAGCTGAACTAATTTATGCAGGAAAAGTCATCAACTGCCGAGCCGAGAAGTTTGCGACGAATCGAATTTACTGTAAGTTCGCTCATCTCTAGTGTACACGTAAAAAAAATACCAAAGTCCAAAATTGGGCTTTTTTTGGTCACTTCATATACCATAAAAATATTAATAAAAAGCGATCATAAAGTCCCATCAAAACAAAAATGGTACCGATACAAACTACAGATGACGGCACAAAAAAGGAGCCCTCATATAGACCCGTACTCGAAAAAAAAAAATTATAGGGGTCCGAAGTTTTTGGTGCATGTAGTTTATAATTTTTTATTATTTATAAAATAAAACCCATATAAATTGGGTATCCTTGTAACCATATGGACCTACAGAATGAAGATAAGGTGTAGTTTTTACCAAAAAGTGCTCTGTGTAGAAACGGGAGCCCCCAAAATTTACAAATAATTTTTGGGTTGCCTTGCAGGTTATATTGTAAAGGAAGTGATGTCATTACAAAGTACAATTGGTGACGCAAAAAACAAGCCCTTATATGGGTCTGTAGGTGCAAAATTTAAAGCGTTCTGATTTTCAGAAGGGAAGGAGGAAAAAAACGAAAATGCAAATACGAAAATTTGCTAAGTCCTTAAGGTGAAAATAGGCTGGGGTTAAAGTATCTGTCATCAACAAAAACTTTTTATATAATGTAGATGATACCATTATACTGTATGTATTTTTGTAATATACATTGGTTAAAAAAATTGTATATTTTTTGTCCCTGCAGCTATTGCCTGTGTCTCTGTGAGGAGTCCAAATACAGGAAGTGAGGGTGGACAAGCAGGGCTCTGTGCACTAAGAAAAAGCAGGACAGTGTGCACTGAGCCTCTATAACATGCTCCCGGCTCACATACCAGGATGATTGAGAAGCCAGGAGCCTGTACAGAGCCCTGCTTATCCTACCCTCACTTCCTGTTTTTGGACTCCTCATAGAGACATACATATAATAGTTGCAGAGACAGCATTTTTTCACCCAAAAATATACACAAATTTTTAACCAATGTATATTACAAATATACATATAATGGTATATCGACATTATATAAAGTTTTTGTTCACGAAAGGTACACTTTAAAACTTTGCAGATTTCAGAGGCCCTTTCAAAAATGAAAAAAAATCTGATTGGTTGCTATGGGCAACTCAGCAACTTTGCACAGGTTTTGATAAATCTCCCCCGAATTGACCTCATCATATCATTGGGCAAAACACCAAAATATAAGGAAAGCTGTACAGCAGTTTTCACTAGATGCAAGTGTTAGATAGAGGCATCCTGGGACAGGGTTTGCCCTAGATCCCCCCTTTTATCTTGCATTAACCCATATTGCCTACAAAACCCAAACTCAAAAAGGGAACCTGCCATCACCTTCACTGTTGCCTAAACCAATAGTCATCCGGTCTGTCCCCAGTGGCTTTTCACTACCCTGCCAGCCTTGACTGATCTACTCTTATTTGGGTTTAGGAAGAGATCTCTCAATGGCAACAGGAAGGGCAGAAGCAACCAGGGATTGCCCTAATCGCTCATGGTTCAGGCAGAATGAAATGATGAGAGGTTCCCATTAAACCCCATTCAATCCCATGGTGCATAATGTTCATAAAGTTCAGTACAGTAGAATGGAGGGAATCTGGTTCTTGCATTCATGTTATGATTCCCTAAAACTGGCTGAAATTCACCAGATTTTATTTTATTTTTTTTATTGCTTGTGAACAGCCCTAGATTCAAACTTTCTGCCCTTCCATACAGACACATTCGTAAAATAGTTTAACCTACAGCGAGTGGTCTTTTCTGGACCATTGTATGTTTTGTCTGGTTTCAAGTTACAGACAGTCCAGATCTGTGAAATTGGTCAGATCTTCCAGACAATTGACCAATCAGAATGCGCATTCACTGGTAAAACCCCTGTATTACTGAAGCGTATGCACTGACTGGTGTCTGGTAGCGCCCCCTACAGGACTGGGAGGTACTACAGGTTCTGTAAGTAAGGGTGGCTCAATTTAACTTTTTTGGGACAAGACCCTGATTACAGCTCATCTTTCTTTTATATGTAAGGACTTGTTTTATCTATATTAGTTATCTACTTATTTTTCTTTAATCTTCCATTTTTCCTATTTTTGGATGATATTTTTGGGGCTTTAAAACCAATTACCAGGTTGCTATAGAGTTATGGCCTAAGTATTTCAGGCAATTGGAAACTTCTCTTTACCTTCCAATAAAGCTGGCTTTGATGGAACTTTCCAAAAACAGTAATAATGTGGGTAACCTATACATATTCTGCCCGACAATCGACCATTTATAGTCTATTTTGTAATGAAAATTCTCTAACCTCCAGCTAAAATATGCTGGAGGTTCTAAGGTGTAACCACAAGTGTCCTTTTCCTTCTCTATGCCAGGAAAAGCAGCGATCCTCAGTCACCAGGGACTCTCAGATTAGATCCCGTGAAATCACAGGCACTTGTGAGAGCTGAGCCAGCACAAAGAGCCAAGAGCCGCACTGGAACCACACACTAAAGACATCCTGGAGACCCAATGGGTCTGATGACCTAGAAAATGAATGAAGATAGTAAAGACACCCATGGTGCAAACGTAGGGGGAGGTCTGAGTGTCACATAGGTACAGGGGTTATCAAGGATAAGAAAAACAGAGCAGCTTTCTTCCAGACACTATGGCCGACATATATCATTGTCTTTAGACTGTTTTTGTGTCTAGAAAAGGCGCACGCAGGGTTTATTTGCTCCTTTTGGTTTACACATTTCTGCTGATTTTGTTGCAATCCACTGATTTTGGCAATACACATGATATGGAAGGGTTTTTATGAACTGCACCTTTTTGTGAAAGCCACTGAAAAGTCCCTAAAATTACACCAGACGAGACTTAGCATAGATTTTTGTCAAGAGAGAAATTTCTGAAAATGTGACCTGCACAAAATGTATCAGATGCTCCGAAACCATTTAAAAAAATGTGGTGTTCCTACACATTACCAGCACACAAGAAAAAGGCGTAGAAAAATGCTTCACTTACACTACAATGATAAATGCCGGCAATGTCACATGTCCCCAGTTTGTGTGTTGCAAGGAATGGGGCAGAGTTACCGTATATACTCGAGTATAAGCCTAGTTTTTCAGCACGATTTTTCGTGCTGAAAACGCCCCCCCTCGGCTTATACTCGAGTGAACTCTCCGCCTGTCAATCCCTTCTCAGTGGTCTTCATCCTGCATACCTCGAGATGTTACAAAACTACAGCTCCCAGCATGCCCGGACAGCCATCAGCATGCTGGGAGTTGTAGTTTTGAAACATCTGGAGATCTGCAGGATGAAGACCACTGCGGCCTTCGTCATCATCCAGACCCCCGCCCCTTTAGTTTTCTACTCACCTCCCCTCGTTGGTTGGGCTGGTCTGTGACGTCCCTGTGCATTAACGTCCCGGGGCCGGCCCGGAGCGGAGAAGAGGGCCTCCCGGTGAAGATGGACAGCCTGGAACGACTAACCCTCTCTACCGGATGGTCCCTGCAGCATAGATCACCCTTCCTTCCCACCGAGGGGAGGTGAGTAGAAAACTAAAGGGGGGTCTGGATGATGATGAAGGCCGCAGTGGTCTTCAACCTGCGGACCTCCAGAGGTTTCAAAACTACAACTCCCAGCATGCCCGGACAGCCATCGGCTGTCCGGGCATGCTGGGAGTTGTAGTTTTGCAACATCTGGAGGTCCGCAGATGTTGAAGACCACTGATGATGGGATTAACAGGCGGTGATGATGTATTTCCCACCCTAGGCTTATAGTCGAGTCAATAACTTTTCCTGGGTTTTTGGGGTGAAATTAGGGGTCTCTGCTTATATTCGAGTCGGCTTATACTCGAGTATATACGGTATAATACCACATACAACTTGGAAAAAGGAGTAGCACTGTTTCAAGAAAAAAAAAAAACACAACTACTTTCTCTTTCATGCATGCAGCAGAACACCAATCAGACAGCAAGGCGGCAGGTGAGCACCCTCCCGCTGTCCTCTCAGCTGATTAGGACATGTGTAGCGATAGTCCCGATCAGCTCCGCTGAGCCCCTGGGACATTTTACTTTCATTTTTAGACGCAGAGATCAACGTTCATGCCGGGCATTAACACTGGGTCCTGGCTGCTAAGAGCAGTCAGGACCCACCGGGTTTAACGCGCACTCAGCTCATGATCGTGCTTCAAACCCTGGTAACGGAACTTAGTCATTAACGGGAACTTAGTCTTTCCAAATCTTAATCCTTCCAGTACTTAGCAGCTGCTGTATGCTCCAGAGGAAGTTGAGTTCTTTTCTGTCTGAACACAGCACTCTCTGCTGCCACTCTGTAGTATACAGCAGCTGATACGTACTGGAAGGATTAAGATTTTTAAACAGAAGTAATTCCAAATCTGTTTAACTTTCTAGTACCAGTTGATTTAGAAAAATTTAATGTCCCAGGAAATATAAATGTGTGCATTCATTATTTTCTTCCCCTCCTATAGGCCATATCTCTAATGTTTCCCATCTAAAAGCCCATATGAGGGTTTGTTTTTTGCGTGACCAATTGTACTTTGTAACAATGCTCTTCATTTTACTATAAAATATACTGTAAGGGTCACACATAGCGCATCTGCAACGTATTTGATGCTGCAGGTGCACTACTGACCGCCCCTAGAGTAAAATACGCTTTTACATTTACTATATGGTTTCTATTTTATTTTAAATAGTCTGGGCAATTCCACATGTAGTGATATCAAATATTTTTTATTTTTTTAATATTTTTCTTTTACACTTTTTAAATACCCCTGGGAGACTTCTATAAGCAATAATTTGATTGCCCATTTTATTCAATACATTGTTATTGCAATGCATTGAATTGACTAATCTGTGATCCGCTAGTACAGCCTGCCTATGGCTGGCTATAGGAGCAGATCTGTGATGGCAGGCACAGAGGCCTTTAGAAAGGGGGCTGCCATGACAACGGATGCCTCCAGCTGTTGCAAAACTACAACTCCCAGTTAGAGACACCCTGTTGGAATACGCAAGTTACCAAACCTTAAAATATTTATTGACTATGCTAAGGACAAAAGATCAATATAAGATCAGCAGGGTTCTGACTCCCAGCACCCCCACTTACTCTGTGTGAGGTATTGCAGTCTTGTCCCTATTCCAGTGAATCATTACTATTTGCCAGTCTGAATGAGACAGGTCCTAAGACAGTCTTCAAAAAAATCCTACTGAAAACACAATGGTTAATTTCCTCCAGATCCCTTCCATTATTCCTGGTCTCAATAGATACAGATTGGTAGGGGGGAGGGCTTCTGCTGCAACCAGTTGCTTTACAGTTCTTAGAAATCTTAAAGGGGTACTCCGGTGAAAACCTTTTTTCTTTTAAATCAACTGGCTCCGGAAAGTTAAACAGATTTGTAAATTACTTCTATTAAAAAATCTTAATCCTTCCTGTACTTATTAGCTGCTGAATACTACAGAGGAAATTATTTTCTTTTTGGAATGCTCTCTGATGATATCACGAGCACAGTGCTCTTTGCTGACGTTATTATAATAATAAGAATGCTTTATTTATTATTGTTCTTAGTGGGATTTGAACCCAAGGCCCCAGCACTGCAAGGCAGCAGTGCTAACCACTAAGCCACCATGCTTCCCTTAGCATACATTTGCTATGCATGGTTGCTAAAATGGACAGAGATGTCAGCAGAGAGCACTGTGCTCGTGATGTCATCAATGTTCCAAAAAGAAAGGAATTTCCTCTGTAGCATTCAGCAGCTAATAAGTACTGGAAGGATTAAGATTTTTTTAATAGAAGTTATTTACAAATATGTTTAACTTTCTGGAGCCAGTTGATTTAAAAGAAAAAAGGTTTTCACCGGAGTACCCCTTTAACCTCTTAAGGACCAAGCACATTTTTGCCTTAAAAGAGGTACTTCGCCCCTAGACATCTTATCCCCTATCTTATATCTGCTGCACCCAGAGTTCGTTTAGAGCGTTGGATGCAGTGTCATCACAGCCACGCCACCTCAATGCAAATCCATGGGAGGGGGTGTGACTGCCATCACGTCCCCTCCCATGGACTTTCATTGAGGGGGCGTGGCCATATCACGAGCCACCGCCCCGCATTGCCAGTCATCCGGCACGGAGCAAAGTTCACTCCATGCACCGGATGTCTGGGGTGCCATAGCCAAGATCACGGGGTGTCCCCCAGCGGCAGGACCTCCGCGTCCAGACATCTTATCCTCTAAATAGGGGATAAGATGTTTAGGGGCGGAATACCCCTTTAAGGACACAGAATTTTATTAATGCATTTTCGTTTTTTCCTCCTCACTTTCTAAAAATCATAACTTTTATATTTCCATCCACAGACCCATATGAGGGCTTGTTTGACCAATTTTGCAAGTTTCCTTTTCACGCAGTACACTTCATGGTAAAAATGACAAGTTTTCTTTATTCTGCGGGTCAATACAATTAAAATTATACCCACGTTTATATACTTTTTTTGTTATTGTAATACTTAATGTTCCGTATACAGGCTGGATGAGGGCTCATTTTTTTACATTTACGCACACGGCAATACCAGATATGTTTATTTTTTTATGCTTTCTGGGGTAAAATGGGAAAAAAGGGATATTTACATTTTTAATTGGGGGAGGGGCATTTTCAAATTTTTAACTTTACTATAGATTTTTTTTTCTTACTATTAATTTTTTTTTTAAAACACATTTTTCCTCCCCATAAGCCATAGTACTGATCAATATTATCGGCAATCTTCTCTGGTCTGCTCGATGTCAGACCAGAGGAGAAGATGATGGCCGAAGCACGTAAGGGGACCTCCTGGCACCATCTTGGATGATTTGATGCCCATGGCAGCGCTGCGGGCAATCCGATCATCCAAACATCCGATCATCCAATCTGTGTTCATCACGGCATCACAATCGCTGATGTCCGCCATTACTGGTGGGTCCCTGGATGCTGGGACCTGCCGTGCATGATGTGAGCACCACTCCGGTGATAGAGTCACGTACAGGGCGTTAGTGTACATCCTGGTACATACATTTACATCCATTGTTTGTAAGGAGTTAAATAAGACATTATACTGTGTGTATATTTAGAGCTTCCATAAAGCAATGAGTTAAAATGTAAGCTTCCTATACATATTATTGATGAGATACTACCTACCAAAGCTGAATCAGCTGGAGAAGTGAAGGTACAGCCAGCTCCTGAGGACACAGCTTTACTGTATCATCCTGACCTATATATATGGTAAAAATAATGGAAGAAACCAGTGATTTATATTCTGACAAATTTGTATCTATAAATAAGACTTTATTTTATTTATTTATTTATTTTAAGAGAGAGGAAGACTATACTGCCGTGTTGCAGAGTAGTCAAGGCTAGGAGCTCTATGATCAGTAATACGGGTGCCTACCACCCAACAACCATAAAAAAATAAAATAAAAAAAAACATTAAAAAACTTGCTGATCCACTGATCAAGGTGATGCACATAAAAGCTACATGATAAATAAGATGTGATCCGATTGGGCAAGAGGGGCCTTACGAATGAGCTGCTTCTTCCTGCAGCGACTACAAAACAAAGCCTCATTCACTAGTGTTCCAACAAAAAAGTTAGGAAGCACTCGTATCTTCAGCGATATTCTTTATCGATGAGGCAGTGCCCACAGTGTACTATATCCTTCTTGTTTCATTCACTAATGTAGAATTTCCTTAGGACCTACCATCTTTCTGTTCTATGGCAAATTGAGAACTATTCTAAACTGATGGCAGGAGATCAGCGGCTCCAACTTCGGGCAGCTCCGAAGCTTACCAGCAGATGCAGGTGACTGCTGTAGGTTCCAGGCAATCTGAACTGGCATTTACAATCACTCCCTGTCCCATGTACAGCCACAGAGGCTGCCCAAGCAAGGAAATCTATTTCATTTGTGTATATCACATGGTTCATCAATACATGTATTTTTTGTATGCACCCTACTCACGCGGTGATCTCTGGAGGTACTAACAGGTATCTGCCTTTAGTACGCATCACTCCCCACACCTACCCCTATCCCATCCTGAAGCACTAGGGTGAGATAGGAGGATCCGGATGCGGGCTGGCCCTCTATAGGAAGGCCTCCCTGCATTAATAGGTAGGGGGTCTGTTGACCAGCAGGGTCAGCTTTCTAGGCAACACAAGTGGGCCTACGATCAGGCATCACACTTGAAATATTGATTATCTATAAATTGTTTATGTTCATTTTATTGTATTTCTAATAAAAGCTATATTTATACAATCTGTGTAACTCCTATTATGCCCAAGCATTGCTTTACCACCACCATTGTGGGCAGCTCTAGTCAGGATTCTTAAGCGTCCTACAGAGGATCATCGGCTCTGATCAGCAAGCCTGGAGTTGGGTATTCAAATCCATTGGTGAGGTCTGGCAGTCTCCATAGCTGTTCACCAGACTGGACTTTGCTGGCGGATTCTGACAAAAAAAATGTAACCTGTTTAATCTTCCAGGAGGTACCGGATCTATTTTGCCTTGGAAGTTCAGTTATGGAACTTTCATCAAGTGAACTTTGCAGCAGAATCCTATCAAGATCAAATTTCATAGTGGAAATACCATAATTTGAAAGGGGCCTACAGGAAAATGTTATGAGGTGCATCATTCTTTGTGGGGGACTGAAAGCAGCAGTATCATTAAAAGGGGCACTCCACCACGTGACATCATCTCCCCTATCCAAAGGATAAGATGTCTGATTGCATTTCGTTGCCGAGACCGCCGCGATCTCTGCGCTGCACCCGGTCGTTCTGAATGAAGACTGGGTTCCAGCGGCAGTGGTTGTTCTGGCATGTCACACCCCCTCCATGCATGTCTATGGGAGGGAGGGTGACAACAGTAAGAGAACAGGAGTCCCAGCAACAAGATACACAGCGGCAGTGGAGTACCCCTTTAACGCTATGCGGGAGATTTTGAGCCCAAGTTCTCATTCACACATTATTCTGCGTCCGTATTTTCAAACCAAATGACAAGCAGATAAAGTGCATAATATGCATCATCTGCATATTCTTAATACCTGTAAAATACATTTTAACATTAGTCCATGCGTCAGCAATGACGGTGGTATTAGCCGTTGGAATACATCACTCAGTATCTGCAGCTTACACTACATCATATCCTCTGCTCTGTAAAGTGCTGCATATTAACTTGCATACAACAACATTAAAGCAGCGCGATCCATAACTTGCTCTTTGATTTCTTGCCAGCTTTTTATTCAGGTTCTGGCTCAGCCATTTCTAGGGATATTTATAGCATGCGGTCACAGAGGGGGAGAGGAGGCACGCACACTTCTGCAGCACCTCTCCCCTGCTCAGTCATTTGTATCCGGTGTTCTCTTAGTAGTATTGAGGCACTGTGCGAGCTGTACATTTACTACTGCCATTTATGCCTCACATTTGTCTCTGCTTTATTCAGCTGGGAAATAATAATCAATATGGCTCAGCTTGTAAAACAGTACATATTTATGTTTGCAAGAACAAGATGCAGCTCTGACCAATGCGCCATTTCATCAAAAAGCCTCACATAAGCGCCCACATGTCTACCACAAGGCCTGTCTGAAGGACATAAGAAAGGTAAGTGTTCCTCACAGCTTCCATTCTAACCATAGTAAATATAGGTGGGGGTAACCTGAGGGGGGCCAGCAAGACACCAGTATTGTACATTTCACAAGAGAGCGATAAGCCCCACTATAGATATTGCACTGGAGCCCATGAGGTTCAAGTTAAGCCTCTGTAGAAGTGACCTCCAAACTCTGGACCCTCAGATATTGTAAAACTACAAATTGGAGTCTTGCAACATCTGGTGATCCACAACTTGGAGCCCACTGCTCTACACATTCAGCTAAAATACACTACATGTCTTGAAGGACATGAACATCTTATCATGACCTTGATCAAGTAGTACAGGCATGACTATGGAGTTGGCCATGGCATTTTTTTTTGAGCAACCACCTTTTCCTACAGTCGAAGGTCCACTTAATTCCATAGGTGCTCCACGATGTTGACATCAATGCTGAGTTAGAAGGTTGAAAAAGGACAAGAGTCCATAAAGTTGAACCTATATCCCTACTGTTTTGATCCAGAGGAAGGCGGAAAAAAAAAATCCTTATATGACTGAAGCCAATTGCCCCAAAAGAGGGGAAAAATTCCTCATTGACTCCAAATATGAGCCATAAATCCAGTGCTGTTGGACTGTGGCGAACTCCTCAGGCCATTTGCTCAACATTAATATAACTGTATTGCAAATTACCAATAACAAAATCATCAGAGATCTACGACATTGTAAGCTCAGGCTGGGATGTTCAGCTACACCACATGGAAACAAGTATTGAATCCTACCTCTTAAAGGGGTACTCCACTTGCCCGCATTCAAAACATTTAGCGTTCCGCCGCCACGCCTCTTCACATAGAATTGCATTGAGGGGCGTGGCCTGACTTCATGAGGGGGCGTAGTCAACCCCCGCAGCACACACACAGCGTTCAAAACTATATGTTCCGAACGCCGGCCGGTGGAGTACCCCTTTAATTGAATTCAGCCAGTTCATTGGGTAATTCTTTATTTTGCCATGGAACTGTAATAGGAGCTACCGCTTCAATGAGTTAGTTACTGAAGTTTCTTCCTTCCTAGATCTTCCACCATCAGCTGTGAATGGTTTTTCAGATGTGGAAGCATTTAGGAGCCACAGCGACCATGCAAAGTTACAGAGCTGAGCCACTTAGTGCTGAGGCGCATAGTTGTCACTATCCCTCTTCCGACCCAATCACTGCAGAGACCAAACCTCATCTGGCATTAAAATCTACGAAAAAAATCTTCACTAAAACAAAAACACCTGCTGTGCTAGCTTTATGGCATGGGTTTCCATTACTGAGCAGCTGCATGTAAGGCTTACATCAACAAACAATGCCAAGCAAGAAATGGATCGTGAAAAGCAGGAGCCGCGTTGTGTAGTGATGGATCATGCTTCTCTAGCTAGCAGTCTAACAAACCAGTCTGGAATCGGCAAATGCCAGAAAACCATCACCTGTCTGACTGCATTGTGCCAGCTGTAGTTTGATGGAGGAGGGATAAGCTATGGGGTTGTTTTTCACAGGTTGACCTATATCCTTTGTTCCCACAATAACTGTACTAGTTGTGGATTTCAGGAAGTTGTGGATAACAAAAGGTATTCTAGCTACTAATGCCATTTGTGGGAATGATGGGGAATTTATAGCAAAATTATTCCTATGCGCTAAGATTATAATTTTAAGAATTTGGTTGTTGGAAAAAAGTCTGAGCTATGAGGCTTTTGGCTAACTTAGTGGAGAAGGTTAGAAAGTATGAACTAATAGATCACAAAAAAGATTTATTACAGTGCAAAAAATGTGGGGGAAATGGTTCAAATAAAAGGTGACTACTCCTCGGGGGTTCCCTTTTTTCCCTCTGGACAGGCGTGGGTGGGATGGGGAGGGATGTAAAGTTTATTGCCGATTGTGTATTTGGTATATTGATTTTACTTACTCTAAATTCTGTAAGAAGTTCAAAATATAAAAAAAATAAATTGGGGGCAGCACATTCAGAAAAGTTTGATTCTTCTGTCAAATGCTAAAGCACGATTAATTACAGTGGTATACGCTGCATAATTTCATGTTGGCTAATGCCTTGTCAGGGAAATCATCAAATTCTGAAGCTCTGAAGGGAAATCCTTACAGAATCAAACTATCACTTTAGGTAATGCAACTACATCAAAGCATTAGGCTGGTTGCTACAGAGGCCCTGCCTAACAGCCTGTATTGTCAAAGGGGTTGTTATTTCTAGGAGAAAATTTGTGATGTTTTTGTATTCTTGAAGACCCTCTCTCTCACTGCAATCATAACCATAACTTGTTCCAATGAAAAAAATTTAAGAACTCCTAATAAGAACTTTGCCTAGGAGGGTATCTGTGCCCCCCCCCCCACAAAATTGAAATTAATGGTAATCTTGATCTTAAAAAGGATGCCTTTCTGCTAACTGATGGGCAGAGCTAAACTTTGCTTCCTATTGCAGACTAAGAAGTGGGGGGAGGCTCCTGCTGCAGCCATTTATTTATTGCTACATGATTGTGAGGAGGAGGGGATTGTGCCTTAAAATTATCCTCAGTCTATTTGCTTTGCTGGAAGACTCAATGCCATGTTAAAGCTTTTACCAATCAGATAGGAAGTGATTACTGTATATACACCTTTAATGTCTGCTGTTGATCTTACACATTTAGATACCCTCAATACGTTGGCTTTATGGTCATGTAGTGCATTATAGGCTCACTTTAGACACTTTCTGTTGAAATCCAATAAAAACTCTTTACACCGCAATTCCAAAATGTCTCAACATAATTTATTTTTTTTTACGTTAAAATGTACAGTTTTTTTTTTCTGAAAGCACTTACTAGAAAGGAGGGAGAGGGAAACCAGGGATTCAGGGTGAAAGTCTTATTACATACAAACCAGACGGGGCCATTCAAACCCCACAACGTCAAGAAAAGGCCGGAGGAAAGGAAAATAAAATAATCATAATACAATTACAATATGAGGCGGAAGGAGAAACCCATTTAGAAACAACCATTGTTAAAACCCCAAAAATGTGTATGAGAAAGAGAGACACGAGTCTGTATATGTATCTTATGGACTAACTGCCTTCCTTAAGACTGCTGTTTAGCAAGGAGTCACAGTGTCGAGAAGTTGGGGAACGAGGAGTGGCTTTTACCAACACTTATACATGGTAATATACATCGGTGGGCGATGAATGTGTTACGGTAGCAGAAGAGCTCTAGAAAGTGGCCACTAACCTTTATAGCTGCCTAATGTCAACTTATATACTCTATAAATACTGTTCTTTATAGACATTATGGACATGCTTTACTGTCATTTCTACCTCATTCTACCTTGAGCTGGCCATACAAATCAGAAACCCATCAGCTGGACCTATTGTGAGGCCAGCTATACTGTAAACATGAATGCTTGAATCAGCCAAGAAAGGTTTGCTACTTTTAGATGGAGATCAGTGGATGCGTGATACTTTGGGTGACACTTATCTCAAAAGGGACCAAAATGGTTGAAATCGAACATGCCTGATCATTGCTTCCTCTCAAAGCAGACATGGTATGTGCTGCCCAAATCACGTCAGATTGTTTGATATGGTTGGATTTAAGATGGATGTGTATATGCCAGATTTACAGCTATGCTGACATGAGCCAGACCCAGATTTCAAAGAAAACACTGCTATGTAGTCTGTCAAAACCCATTGTACTCTGCCCCCAATGCTATGGGGTTCCACATTTTCAACATGGATTTCAATCAGTGGGAAAGAAGAGACAAGTCACTTTTTTGCCACAGGTTCCGCATGGAAAGCTCAAAGATTCGAATTTAGCATTGCTCCAGCGGCAGGATATATTTTCAAAATTCCCAGGCAATTTCAGAACCCAAGACTTGCCCTGAGATCTGGAAACATATTTTCTGAAAGAAACATGAAAGTTTATGGGACCTCTGGCAAATCCGTATACAGATTTTGATAGTCTCACGCAAGTCTGGCTCCAAATTTGCCTGGGAATTTTGAAAAGAAATTCTGCTCTCTAAGCATACCTGGACATGTGCTTGGTCCAAATTTGCCTGGGAATTTTTAAAAGATATTCTGCTCCCAAAGCATACCTAGACATGTGCTTTAAGGTGGTTTTTCACTATTGAAGGTGATAAACTATCACTAGATCATGGGGGTATGGAGCCATGGGCCAAGACACACTCCAACAACAAGGGGCCACAGAAAAAAGCAAGGATCTGTACTTCATGTCAATCTGATTCCTTGGAGATAGGCAGCACCCACAATGACCTGCAAGTCCAACTAAACTGAAGATGTATAACAACAGGCAAATCAGAACTGAGGAAGTCTGTCGAACAGCAATCTTATGTCTATGTCCAGCCTATTAGTCAGGTATAGCGGTGACTCTGGCAAAGTCCTGTTGTCTGGGAATCTCAAAAACCTGGGTGTCCATTTTGGGCAACACTCTCATTCAACTAGAGCTTGGACCAGATATACTGCAGTGCAGGGTTACATATATTTTGGCTTCTACATCTTTGCTAATACAGGTAAAATGTATCATTGTTTCTACATTACAACTGCCACAATGCCAGTCTTACCTATTTACCCTAGGTTTTTGCCACTGCTTTAATGCCCTACCATCGAGTCTTCCAGACCATAAAAGTGACAAATAACGTTAGGGTCTCTGCCACTATTACATTTCATCAACCCGAGTAGATGTATTTATCTTCACACAGGCAAAGAAAAAAATTTCTTTTGCGAATATGATGATACTTTTATGTATTCCTACATAAACCAAGCTTGGCACATCTATATTAGAGGACATGCCAAGAATGAAAATGAGTGAGGGGGGAAAGAGAACAGGGGACTGGTGGCAATGATAAATAAGGAAGATTACGGCGGGAATGTAAAGCATCTGTACAGAGGCACTAATCTTGTGAGGAAGTGGGTTTGGATATGGCCGTCCGCTGTCACGTAATACATCTGCCTCCGCAGGCATTCCAGGTGGCAGGCACACATTATTGCTATGACAAGGCATGAATCAGGACCAATGTCAACAGCATCACCATACTATATAGTAATAATCATTTCTCCCTTCATCCTATACAGGAAAGGCGACCAAGGAGGGGGTGGGGGTAAAAACTTTAACCTGTCCTTTGAAAAGAATCAGGGCTCAAGAGGACAGTGACAATATATAATCACAATATATACATAGGGTCTCTCGTCTAGGCAACGGAACCGAAACAAAAAAATATAAAAATATTAAAAATACTTTCTGCCATTTCTCACAAGGTTTATCTCGCTGTAGTGATCAACTCCACAACACTGTACACAAGGTCGTGCATGTACAGACTGACACAGGATTAGGGATTGTTCTTTGCCCAGTGAAGGATTTCTAAGGATCAAGGGAACAGTCGAACTCCGCAGTGAACATCCACCATGTCAACCTAAAAAATGGGTCCGAAATTCTGTGCCGATTCCTTAATATAAAACTTTATAGCTGTCGGAGCTCCATTTTTACAGTTAAATGATAAAGGTATCTTATAGATATATTAAGAAATGGATCGGTGCAGAATCTCGCCCCCAAAAGCCACATGATAAAAAGATGGGACATTCTCTGTAAGAGACAAAAGGGGTGAATTTGGTAATTCCGGTAGACAAAAGCCAACTTCTCAAGCTACGCAGGCAGTCATACGACAATTGGTCTCATAACAGACAAACTTTTCCTATGTGCCTCCCTTACATCTGCGGCAATAAGTGCTTATTATTAGGATGAAAGGAAGGTCATTGAGTCCAATCAGTAAACAACAAAGGGGGATTAAGCCCACAGAGGAGGGTCTGTCCCATAGGAATACAAGCTATGCAATATAGCAAAATTACCAAAGGGGTACTCCCAGATATTTAACTTTGAGGGGGTGGCATAAATTTACTTGCTGCTCCCAAATCCTTTCCCACTGCACCAAGTGTGCACTAAGTGCAGGGTACGGGAGTGGCGAGGTCCATATAACCAACCCCTTGCATGTGCCACTATTTAACGTCTAAGTACAATTCCTAATGCTACATACCATAGCTTGTATTCAAGTCAATCACTCACTCCATTTAGTCATGGCAGGAAACAAGGCACCTCCATATCTGTGCTTAATTCCCCCCCAAGTGTTTAAGTTCTTATCCCCTCAACCTCCATCCTACAGATTGGAACCGATGAGCAAAGAAAAAAAAAAGAAAAAAAAAGCAGCGGACGCACGGTAAATGTGTACAGTTGCCGTGGCTTGGTGAAAGCCCACAGCGGAATAAGGCTACAGGGTTACATTTTTTTTTGTCTGTTTTTTTTTTCTTTTAAATTTGATTTCTAAAAATGAGATTTGTCTCTTTACTACTCCGTGCGATTTTTCCGCTGAAACCGTTTTTGTCTGCAAATTTTTTTTGTCTGTTTTCTTTGCATTATTTAAAAAAAAAAAAAAAAAAAAGGGTAAGGGATTAAAATAAAAATCCAACGACGCTTTTTCATATAAACTGGAGAGTGAAAGAGAAAAATGGAGAAAGGAGAATATCTTTCTACAGAAAAAGAAACAGAACAGGAAAACCCCTCAATTATATTTTTGTGGGGGAAGGGGAAATAAAATAACAATAAAAAAAACATAATATTAAATCTACAGCAAAGGGATATAAGGAACAGGGGATAAAAGTCCTGTCAGTATAAAAGGCCGTATTTATAGTCTGCAAGAGAACATGAGGGGCAGGCGGGCAACTTTTGGGGTGGTTCCGGTGCCCCCCTCATCTCCTCATATAGGGAGAGTTGAGAGTTTGTTTGGGGACAGGAGGGGAATTCATATAGGAGTGGTGAGGAGGTGGTGTGTACATCATATTTCCATGGGGGTTCGGCTGCATAGGTTGTTGGGTATAGGCCTGGGCTCCCATCATGCCCATGCCAACTTGCATGGGATATTGTGATGTCTGGTTCATATAGGCCGCATTGCTATGATAAGAACTGTTGACCATAGGTTGGGACATGCGGTACCCACCCATGGCATTCAATGGGTTCATGGTGTTGACATTGTACGGTGAGGTGGGCATAAGATTGACTCCCATGTTCATGCTCCGCTGGACGGTGAGTGCTCGAGAAGCAGGCTGCATACCTGGCGTGCTGCGGCCATACAACTGCTGCTGGTGAGGGGATGGTGCAGCAGGAAGTGGTGCAGATTTAGAGCGGATGGAGATGTGCCCCTTGACAGGCATCTGGCTCTGAATACGCTGGCTATGGGAGATGCCAAGGTTGCCTGCTGACATATTACACGGAAGTAGGTTCATAGCAGGAGGTGGGGTCATGGTGGCTTGTGCTTGGGATGCCCCTGCCAACGGATGTGAAGAAGTGAGCTGGGACAGGCCTGAATTTGAAAGGGACACGCTGTTTGCATAGGAGGTGACGGCCTGAGCGTGGCTGTAAGGCATAGGATGTGTGTCCATGATAGTGTTGGTAAGCTGCTGCAACTTTGCCAGGCTGAAGGTGGCCGAGGGCTGAGAATAGCCACCAGCCCCAAAATCCCCTGGGTAGATGCTGAGATTGCTGCTGTTGCTCTGATCTGGAATCTCCATGATCATTGGTGAGGGGCCAAAGCTGTTGTTCATGCTGCATTGTGACATGGGGGGCTGTTGCTGTGGTGGCGGCTGAGGCTGCTGCGGGGGCAATGGCGGTGGTGGAGGGGGAGGTGGTGGTGGCTGGTTGTTACTGCTGCTGCTGCTAGGAGGACGTTCTGAGGCACAACTCTGCGGAGATTTTATGCTACAAGCCTGGGTAGTTTGCATCATGCTTGCCATTCCAGCCATTTGCTGGCTCACGGCACAACCATTTTGCGCCATGCTGGCTGAAGAGGACAGTCCCCCCGCTCCGCTGCTGTTTCCACCACTGGCATATGAACAGCTGCTTTGTGAAGAAATACTGCCACCCCCCATGCTGGAGTCATAACTGCTGGGATTTTCATAGTTTTCAGTTGTGCTCTCAATACTGCCCAAGTCACTAAACCCACTATCCACCACTTGCTGTGAATGGTCCGACACAGAGGGCACATCCATCATGGGGCTGGTTGTTTCCAGATTCTGCATAGATGGGGCAGAGAGGGAGCCTGCATCTGGGCTGATCTGAGGGTACCCGCCTGTCCCATTACTCTCCAGAGTTGGAGGCACACTTGGGCTGCTTGCTGACCGCACTGACTGGCTAGGATGAGAGTGAACAGAGGATAATGGACTGTCATGCGCTGAGGGATGGCACTCATCAGATAAACCCAGCTGCGGATCTTCCTCTGCTTGTGTAAAACTCTGCAAAGTCTGGCAAGCTGTCAGAGTCTCATCCTCACAATCCCCATAGGTCCCATCATCACGCTCACTCCCTTCCTCCTGTGTCAACGATTGCACGGCTTGCACAGTCTCTAAGTCTAGCTCCGTGTGAGGGATTTCTTCTTCGCCGTCCTCTTCCTCCTCCTCCTCTTCTTCTTCTTTGGGTTCCTCTTCCACCTTTTCTGGGCTGTCCTCTTCCTCTTCTAGGCATGAGGGCTGATCATTGCTTTCAGTTGGTTCCTGCTCACCATCCACCTTCTCCTCCTCTTCACTGCTTGCTAAGCTCGTTTCTTGTGGTTCTGGTTCTTCAGTTACAGGGTCTTGTTGTATCTGCTCTCTTTCATCTGCCTCTTTTGTTCCATCATCTTCATCATCGGCATCATGGTCTTCCTGTTGGTTTGATGCTGGTACAGCTGCTACCTCCTTGTCATCTATAACCCTCTCTTCCTCCTCCTCTTCCGGTTCTGCTTCCTCAGCAATAGACTGGGGCTCTTCCCGAGCCTCTCTCTGTGGCTCTGGAGATGGAGGGTGGTTGTCAGCTTCCCGAGAGGACACATCGCTGCTGCTGGCACTACTACTGCTGCTTTCGGATGGCGATGCCGGCTGCACAGTAGCAATGGCTGGCTCCTCTTCTTCACTGGATTTCTTATCTTCCACTGGTGCCTCTTCCTCTTCTTCGGGTTCCTTTACCTCAGGGACCTTCTCTTCTACAGGTGTTGGTTCTTCCTCCCTAACCCTGGGCTTGCGCCCTGGTCTGGCAGGAGCAGGCAGTGTGGGTGCTGGTTCTGGAGGTGGATCACGCTTCAGCTTGAAACCTGGCTTACGTCCAGGACGCTTTTTCCAGTGGAGAGGTTTCCTACTCTTGCCCTTTGGCCATCCTTTTTTCTTTACAGGAGGAGGAGGATTAGGATCCGGTGTGGTGACCACTTCCTCTGAGGGTCTCAGGTTTTCAGCAGGCGGTGGTACTGATGACACTAAAATAAACAACATTAAGGAATTACCCTACAAATGCAAAAATAGGGAAACCTTAAAACAGAAGGACTGACGCTAATAATTCACCTTGTAGCTGTTGACTGATTGATCTCCTTTTGCCTAATGGGCGGTTTCGTCTTAGCATGGTATGTGGGGTGAGGTAGGGGAAGTAGTCTGGTGGTAATGGGGCACCATAGCCATTGCTTTCCTCTTCAGGCTCCAGTCTCGGCATTGGACGCTCTCCGTCAGAGTCATCAAAGGGTTCGTCCAAAACCTGGGTGGTCTCGGAAATGGTTTCTGTGACTACACTGCTGTTGTGATGGTGCTTGCGCCTCCTCACACGTCGTTTTCGATGAGGTCCAGGTTTCTGGAAGAAAAAGTGTGGAAAACGTCAACTTAAACAGTGTTTCAGTTCAAAAATTATTAAGGGCTGTGGTTCGTAGACACTAAAAATGGTCCTAGTGTTTTAACCACCCACTATACCTTCCTTGGAAAGATTTAACATTTAGATGTTGCAAACTACAGCACTACTTTATCCTACAGGATGTGTCTGGTATCGCCTTCCAACTCTATTTAAAGGGGTATTTCCATCTTAAAGTTATGGCATACCCTACCAATATTCCATTATATATGACAAATGAATACCCCGTACGTGAATGGGATAGAGCTGCAATATCAGACATTGACTAGAGTTGTGCTATTCCCAAATCAGAGATAACCCATACCACAATCCTGTTGACAAGTGGATCAGCTTATTGTCAGGGATAGTCATGGGCTTATAGTTTGCCTGACAGTTCAAGAAATAGTCAGATGGGTAGGGACTTATTTTAATAATGGGGGTGACTATCGGCGGGATCATATAGTCTGGAGATGTGAATGTTGTACAATGAGGGGTATATATGTGTAATAGACGCCCCCTGACTGTATAATCCCGCCCATCACTCCCATTATTAAAATTAAGTTAACGCCCATCTGACCGATTTCCTGAACTGTCAGACAAACTAAACTCTCCTCTCTCAGGAACTGAAGGGCGTATTAAGAAACTGAAAAAATGTGTGTGATCAGGACAGCCTATGCTTTTTAATAACAGTATGGGGTCTGGCTACAGATCTTTAAGAGACAACTGTCTTCTTACCTTCCGTTTCAGCGTGGGTTTGGTTAGGATCGGCGGGGAGTCAGAACGTAGACTGTGATTCTCTTCCTCCTCATCTTCCTCTTCTTCACTGCTCTCACTAAACCGTCTCAACTGAGGACGCTCAGTCTCATAACGCTGAGAGAGCCTTTGCTGATGTTCCAAAAAGTCCCTTCTCAGCACAGAGTCTGCCAGTCTTTTCAGCCTTCCCCTGCGTGAGCCAGAACGTCCCCGTTCACCGGTGCGTCTAGGAGGTCCTGGGGCTTCTCTTGCCAGTAATCTCAACAGGTCAGCGCTTCTATTGGAAGTGGCACAAGGTGCTCGACCCCTTCTTCCACGCCTACCCCGGCGTCCTCTTACACCTGGTCGACTGTTAGCAGGCAAGCTGCGTATTAAATCTTGGAACTGACGGGGATGTGGAAAGCAGGGCTCTGGAGAGGACGGGCTGAGAGGACAACTTGGTGGGGTTTTTTCTTTCTCCAGCACATGACACGTGTCTCTTTCTTTGTAGTCCAGGGTCGTGCTTCTCAATATTGGCTGCTGAAGAGAGAATGTCACTTTTATAACTCAAAGCAAGATACAATGGACAAAGCAACATATGGAGAGTATTAAGTGGCATTTTTTTTTAACTGAGAGGTCATATTTAAAGTTATACATCCAGAATTTCAGGGATTTGTTGAAATAATTTCTAGTGCACAATAAGGGGTTACCTATAGTAGCCTAAATGCCAATGTATTAAGTGACAAAATTAGTAATAACCAACATTTGCAATCTCCTGCTGACTCTTCCTTGGTTCCTGCCGAGTTGTCAACACAACATGGGATTTCTGCAGCCAACTGTGGACTTCAGTGCAGTCACTGGGTTGTGGCTGTCACAGGTCACGTTGACATCTCATCACTACATTTAATGCTGTAGTCAAGAGATGTGACACTTTTGCTAATAGCCATGTCTGGTAATAAAGCTAAATCCCGATAGCTTGAATAAGCTGGGCTGCAATCCTAGAAAAAGCCCCTGGATAACCCCTAGGCACAGACAATCTACCTTCGCCTTCAAGTAATTTTGCAGCAGCTCATGGACACTTACATTGTTGACAATGATTTGCTGCCTTTCTGTTTCATCGTCTTCTTCCTCGGATTCCACTTCACCGTCAGAAACAACAGAGTTGCTGACAATGACTGGGGTCCATCTCAGCGCTTCAGGGTCCACCTCCACTTGTCGAGGTCGGGCTTGTAGTTTGTTCATATGTGTCTCAATTTGTTGCTCTCGTCGCACCAGCACAATGCTAGTCCAGAAATAAAAAGGTTATATGTTAATACACACACACACACACACACACTATATGCTTATTACTAAACAAACAAGGAAGACCATATATGTATTACCGATCCCCTCTTAGTTCGAGCATGTGCAACTGCTGTAGCGTGGCAGCAATGTCCTGAGGACAGATGCCGGTAAGTTTAGTGAGTTTATTGATGCTCAGCTGTCGTTCCCGGTTGTGGTGCAAACACTCCAGCACCACGCTTTTCCAATAAGCCATGTATGACAAGCGACCCAGATCAGACAGTGGTTTCTCTGGAGATCCGGCTTGGCCTTCCCGTTTAGACAGAAGGTAACCTTAAAGGGTAACCAAGATAGATAAGAGATTAATAAGGAAGAAGCAGCAGAAAGATAAAAAGCTTTTCATATGAATGCCAATGGGACTGATGGTAGACACCCCCCCCCTCCCTTCTAGGTATAAGGACAGGCTAAGTGTCACTTCGATCTTTGTCTATCTTTGGAGCAGACTCTGCTCCTTCCCCTCCCTTTCTCCTTACTGAAGTCTATGAGGAAGCGGCCGTATCCTTTTCTCTGGTATTGGGGAAGGATCATGATGCAGGACACGTTGTACTTTTGCTGGCAGTGCTTCTCCTGAGGAAAAAAAATAAGAGGGACAAAGCAATGTTACAGCCAACAGAGACTAGACCTTGAGTTTACAGGCGATAAATTCTAAGCCGCCCCCAATACTCTGCCTCTTCTCCAATCACTAGCTACAGGACTGAAGAACAAGTACAGCAACCAAAACATCCTCTACAACAAAAAAAAGTGAATTACTGGAGACACATAATATCAGCCTTGCACCCTCTAACTACGTAGATCACATGTCATGGCAGTCTGTAGAGAATAAAAAAATCACAAAAAAGCAAAAGGCAGCGCTCATCCAAATGAAAGATCTTGCGTAGGGAAAAAATGGTTCAGACTCCCCTGATGTAAGTGAAGGGTCACCTGGATTTCTCCCGGTACCACTCCACTAACAACACCAGAGCCAAGATCGCGTGCCAAGTATAAGGTTTAATCCACTCCAAGCATCTACTCCATTTAAGGGTAGAGAGTGCAGTCCAAACCCCAGATCCTCTCACTAGTACATCCCGGAGTACAGTCATGGCCGTGAATGTTGGCACCCCTGAAAATTTTCTAGAAAATTAAGTATTTCTCACAGAAAAGGATTGCAGTAACACATGTTTTGCTATACACATGTTTATTCCCTTTGTGTGTATTGGAACTAAACCAAAAAGGGGAGGTAAAAAAAGCAAATTGGACATAGTGTCACCAAACTCCAGAAATGGGCTGGACAAAATTATTGGCACCCTTTAAAAATTGTGGAAAAATAAGATTGTTTCAGCATGTGATGCTCCTTTAAACTCACCTGGGGCAAGTAAAAGGTGTGGGCAATATAAAAATTACACGTGAAAGCAGATAAAAAGGAGAGAAGTTCACTTAGTCTTTGCATTGTGTGTCTGTGTGTGCCACACTAAGCATGGACAACAGAAAGAGGAGAAGAGAACTGTCTGAGGCCTTGAGAACAAAAATTGTGGAAAAATATCAACAATCTTCTGGTTATAAGTCCATCTCCAGAGATCTAGATTTCCCTTTGTCCACAGTACGCAACATTATCAAGAAGTTTGCAACCCATGGCACTGTAGCTAATCTCCCTGGGCGTGGACGGAAGAGAAAAATTGATGAAAGGTGCCAAAGCAGGATGGTCTGGATGGTGGATAAGCAGCCCCAAACAAGTTCCAAAGATATTCAAGCTGTCCTGCAGGCTCATGGAGCATCAGTGTCACAGCAAGCTATCTGGCAACATTTAAATTAAATTAAACGCTATGGCAGGAGATCCAGGAGGACCCCACTGCTGACACAGACATAAAAGAAAGATTACATTTTGCCAAAATGAACTTGAGTAAGCCAAAATTCTTCTGGGAAAACGTCTTGTGGACAGAGGAGACCAAGATAGAGCTTTTTGGTAAAGCGCATCATTCTACTGTTTACTGAAAACAGAATGAGGCCTACAAAGAAAAGAACACAGTACCTACAGTGAAATATGGTGGAGGATCAATGATGTTTTGGGGTTGTTTTGCTGCCTCTGTCACTGGGTGCCTTGAATGTGTACAAGGCATCATGAAATATGAGGATTACCAATGGATTTTGGGTAGTACTGTACAGCCCAGTGTCAGAAAGCTGGGTTTGGGTCCGAGATCTTGGGTCTTCCAGCAGGACAATGACCCCAAACATACGTCAAAAAGCCCCCAGAAATGGATGGCAACAAAGCGCTGGTGAGTTCTGAAGTGACAGCAATGAGTCCAGATCTAAATCCCATTGAACACCTGTGGAGAGATCTTAAAAATGCTGTTGGGAAAAGGCGCCTTCCAATAAGATAGACCTGGAGCAGTTTGCAAAGGAAGAGTGATCCAACATTACGGCTGAGAGGTGTAAGAAGCTTATTGATGGTTATAGGAAGCCACTGATTTCAGTTATTTTTTCCAAACGGTGTGCAACCAAATATTAATTTTGTCCAGACCATTTTTGGAGTTTGTTGTGACATTATGTCCCATTTGCTTTTTTTCCTCCCTTTTTTGGTTTAGTTCCAATACAGACAAAGGGAATAAACATGTGTATAGCAAAACATGTGTTACTGCAATCCTTTTCTGTGAGAAATACTTCATTTTCTAGAAAAATTTCAGGGGTGCAAACATTTACGGCCATGACTGTATAATGTAGCATACAAGAAAAATAAAAAAAAAAAGGGCCAGCGCCCCCCCCCCCCCCCCCAAAAGTAGGCGTTCTCACAATCACTCCCGTGATTTCCAGCTTATTCCACATAAAGATCCAGTTACAGTAGTTAAAAAGACAGGATTTCACTTGATAAAAAAAAATGCCAAAAGCAACGCGTTTCCGGTGATATGGCAAATTCCCCCTTCCTCAGGCTCAAATTATCAATACAATACAAACATATAAGTAGACTTTCAGGCCTCTTCGCTCCACCCATCTATCGAGCACTGAATAGTTCATGGGCATAGACACAGCTTCAGGGAACGCTGCTGCTGTGGCTGCAAAGGTTTTGTACAGACGAAACAGTCAAAAACGGATGTGATTTATTTGACTGTTTCGGCTGGCCAAAACCTTTGAAGCCACAGCACCAGCGTTCCCTGAAGCTGTGTCTATGCCCATGAACTATTCAGTGCTCGATAGATGGGTGGACCGAAGAGGCCTGTAAGTCTATTTATGTGTTGTATTGAATTAATAATTTGAGCCTGAGGAAGGGGGAATTTGCCATATCGCCGAAAATGCGTTGCCGTCGGCATTTTATTATTGTTTTTTATCAAGTGAAATAAATCCTGTCTTTATACCTACTAGAGCTGGATCTTTATGTGGAATAAGTGAGTGAGTTATACCCTCTTTTATGTGCCACTTCTGTGAATTTATTTAATTGTCCAAATTGCACTCTGAGCGCTGGTCCTTTTATTTATTTTTTCTTGTATGCTACATGGCAGTCGGTAGTCAGAGGACCTGTAGCTTCCTTCATGATGCCATAATGTCACTGTGGACTTCCACTGCTCTAGGACACTGAATCCTGAGGTTATGCACTAACACATTCTTTATAAAAATAAATCTCCAGCAAAGTGTAAGGGAGTAGAAATACTTGGACATTTTGCATTAATGATCACAAGTTCATCAGTACCGTTTGTGCTCCAATCCTGCCCCCTTGTGGTAGGAGATGAGAAGCTATTTTAGAGGTCTATGATGGGAGCAGTTATTAATGTTCAGATTAACAAGGGATGTTAATTGCAAGCCTATGTCATCAGCACCTGCAGAAATCCCATTTGGGGGCCTCAGTGAACACTATTAGTCTGCCCAAAATATTACAGAATGTAACAAGATCATCATTTTACAGCACGAAATGTGTGATAATTAAAATAGGAGAAATCAATGTTCATGAATAAATCCAGATCCCAAAACAATCACGAAATTCAATAAACAAAGTTGAGTTGCAGTGTCAGGCATTGTCACATGTACAGGTGGCAAAGAAACAGAAACGTTCCCATGCGTAATTGATCTACGCCAAAACTATATAAACTCCCAAACGAAAAATTAGCATACACAGATCCATAGTAAGACAGTATTTTATTAACATAAATGCAAAGAAAGTACACAAAACAAAAAAATAAAAAATAAATCACAAAATGGAAAGTGCTATTGGTGGAATCAGACAGAAATGGGGCACATAATGCACATAATGAATCCATTAAGGCATGCCATGACACACACTACTCCCTAATAAGGCTGCATTCACACCACGTTTTTGCAATACAGTTCCCGTTTACATTTTCTGTGAAAACGTATGGAACCGTATAGAAAGCCGTATGCATTGACTCTCCATTGAAAACCATATGCCAAAAGATGCATCAGGTTGTGTCCGTTTTGCATTCTGTACGGTTTTGTCAGTTTTTTCCCCGTACCCAAAACCGTAGTCTACCACGGATTTTGGTCCAGGTGAAAAACTGTATTAAACTGTATACTTTTTTTTTTTTTTTTTTTTTAAACATGGGAGTCAATGGGAACCATACAGAACTGTATGTGCGCACAGTTCCATACAGTTTTTGATTTTGCACAGTTTTTTTCTTGGAATTTCAATCAAACAAGTGAAGTGAAACTTTATTCATAATGGAGTGAAAAGTTAAAAACGTGTACGTTTCCTTCTTAAAAACGGATGCTACCGGACATCATTTTTTAAACCGTATACGTTTTTTGTTTTAACATGGAAGTCAATGGGAACCGTACAGAACTGTATGTGCTTACAGTTCTATACGGTTTTCACTAGGGATCGACCGATATCGGTTTTTTAGGGCAGATACCAATAATCGGTGCAGGTTAGGGCCGATAGCCGATAACTTATACCGATATTCCGGTATAAGTTATCAGCTATTTAACCCCCTGCGACACCGCTGCAGATCATTGATTTAAAGCGGGCGCTTTAAATCAATGATCTGCTGTGGCTTTTGCGGTGCCATAGACCGCCGCCGCCACCCGCTTCTCTCCCCCTACCTGTCAGGGTGGTCCGGGCAATCCATCCATCGTTCCTGTAGTGTCCGGGGGCGTTCCGGGTGGAGGATGGTCTGGTCCGGGCTGTCCTTCTTCTCCGGCGGTCATCTTCTCCACTCCGGGCAGGCTCCGGCCTAGTACGCTGCATAGACGTCGCTGCGCAGTGACGCCCATGCGCAGCGACGCACCTGACGTCACGGCGTAGCAGCGTCTATGCAGCGTACTAGGCCGGAGCCTGCCCGGAGTGGAGAAGAAGACCGTGGGAGAAGGACAGCCCGGACCGGACCACCCTCCACCCGGAACGCCCCCGGACACAACATGAAGGAAGGATGGCCTGGACCACCCCCATTACGGGTAAGTTTAATTTTTTTATTGACTTGGAGGGTGGGGGAGGGGCCCGATCGGTATAGCGGTATGGGAATAAATCCATACCGGTATACCGCCCAGCATCACGGTGGGGGGTGCGACGTGGGTCGGGGGTGCGGTGCGGCGGGTCGAGGGGGTGGCGGGGCATTATCGGCAAGATAATTGCCGATACCGATAATGCCCAAAATCGTGATTATCGGCCGATAATATCGGCCATACCGATAATCGGCCGATAATATCGGCCATACCGATAATCGGTCGATCCCTAGTTTTCACCATACGGTTTTTGACTTTGCACAGTTTTGTTTCTTGGAATTTTGATCAAACAAGTGAAACTTTATTCATAATTGAGTGAAAAGTTAAAAACGTGTACGTTTTTTCTTTAAAAAACGGATGCAATCAGACATTTTTTAAAAACTTAAAAGGAGAGAAGTGCAGATGAATAAAAATATATCACAATGATTACCAAGTGGTGACAACAAAGTACAGCGTGCAGGCCTCCAACACCCAACGTTTCGCTCCATCCAAGGCTTCTTCCGGGGCGTGGTCATGGCTTCAAAAACCCTCCTATATATATGTGCCCTAGTGACTAATGCTGTCCCATATCTCAGTCAGCTGATCAATATGCTAAAGGTCAAAGTAGTCATGTGATGTCTGGGCATCATCATCATCTTTGCATTTATGTAAATAAAATCCTGTTTTACTTTGGATCTGTGTACGCTAATTTTTCATTTTGGAGTTTATGTACAGGTGGCAGCGGTGCTCAAGGCCCTTCATTCTGTAGATCAGCGGGAGTCCACACCTTCACCAAAAACACACACAAAAGGACTGATGCTGTTGCAGAACAACAACTCCCAGCATTTCCAGACAGCCAACACCTCTCCAGACACACTGGCAGTTTTGCAACAACCGCTGAAATTTCCCCATTTAACCCCTTAACGACAATGGACGTAAATGTACGTCATGGTGACGGGGTACTTAACGCACCATGACGTACATTTACACGCCGACATGATCGCGAGCACAGTAAAAAAAAAATGTAAAAAAATGTAAAATAAAAAAGTAAAAAAATTTGAAAAATCACCTCCCCCAATGAAAAAGTAAAACGTCCATTTTTCCCATTTTACCCCCCAAAAAGCGTACCCCTTTGGATAGGGGATAAGATGCCAGGGGTGGAGTACCCCTTTAAGGCCAAAATGGGCCTGGTCCTTAAGGGTTTAAAGAATGATCTTTGTTATTCTTTCAGAATACACTGATGTCTATGAGGACGGCAATGTTTGTGTGGGCCAGACGCCCTTGAAGTTTATGGATGGCATATTTTACAGCTGGAGATTGCTCAATCTGAACTTGGCTTTAAATGGACACTGTCAGATACAAAAACTTTTGATATGTTGTAAAGCATGTATAACCAATAGGTTTTGCAATTGCTTTCATTAGAAAATTTTCTGTATTTCATACGGAAAAATCCAGTCAGACAACTGCCCCCCTGCCTGCTTGGACACATACTAGTCCTGCTATGTCATGGACACACTTCCTTGATTGACAGCTGTGAGAGCAGGGCTCACACCTGGAGGAAAAATACTCCCACTGTCATCTTGTGTCCCGCTACTGTCAGTGAGGACAAGCTGGGAGTTGTAGTTTACCTAATGCTAGGGGAGATGTGAGCAGACAGCATACTGAGGGAGGGGGCGGAGACATGCACAGTGAGGCCACACCCCCTCCCTTTGAGAGGAATTCAGACTAGTGAGCTTAATTTAAAAATAAAGGTGCTAGACAAAAATTAGATGTACATGGTCAGGATCAGGTACTGAGTGATATATTTAAAAAATATATATTTGTTGGATATGACGGGTACGCATTAAGATAGTTTTGTTGTTTTTCTTTTTGCTAAATAGTTTTTTTTTCTATAGCTGTGATTTTAGGCATAAGCAACCATCTAAACCAGTGTTTCCCAACCAGGGTGCCTCCAGCTTTTGCAAAACTACAACTCCCAGCATGCCTGGACAGCCGAAGGCTGTCCGGGCACGCTGGGAGTTGTAGTTTTGCAACAGCTGGAGGCACCCTGGTTGGGAAACATTGGTCTAAACAGTCAATAATCCAATGTAGTATATGTTTTACATGCAGTCCAATGCAAAACTAGGGGAACACACTGTGATAGACTGACCAAGTCAGCTCTGCTACAACTGAATATTCAGACTCATAGGATGCTAATAGACAGACATCAGTATTGTGTGCTATATACACTTTCCTCTTCCAGACATTTAGCATAGTAGTCATCCCGCACTGGTAACCTCTTCTTTGAAACCATTTATGCAAAACTGAATGTAAAACGCAAAAAAACATGGCCAGGTAATTGACTCTAAAAATAGCACATTTCCATATAACAAAGCAGAGGACATGGACATCTACACTGTGATGCTTTACCACTGAGCTCTACAGAGGCTCCAGATGACAGGGGAAGGCTTTAGGTGTGGCAGCCAACCTGGATAACATCTACAAGGGTCACTGTGACACAAAACCACACCGCACATGCTTCATGGTTGGTACAGCATCGGGAATAAGCGACAATCTTGTGTAACCTACTTTTAGGAGTCAGAGCCATGACACTCTGGAGAAAGAAAAAAAAAAAAAGAGAGAAGTCAGCATATTCAACTCACCTTGGAGAAATATCCAACCAGATGACATCCTTTAGCATCGTTCTGTGTTAGTACATAGAAGAGGAAAGGCTCGACGTCGTAATAAAGGGTCTTGTGGTCCAGGAAGAGCTTGGCCAGAAGGCAGAGATTTTGGCAGTAGATCGTGCTTACTTTTCCATCCACCTGAAGGAGGGGGGGGGGGGAAATAAAAATTACTACATAACTCACTGTACTACACTCCAATAACTCTAGACAAGTGCTCTCCAAAATGTGGACCTCCAGCTCTTGCAAAACTACAACTCCCAGCATGTTGGAAGTTGTAGTTTTGCAAGAGCTGGAGGTTCACATAATAATAATATAAAAAAAATATAATATAATATAATTTTATATATATATATATATATATATATATATATATATATATATATATATATATATATATAATCGTAGTAATATGCAGCACACCAAAATCAAGTGCAAAGTGCTATTTATTCCATGAGGTACAAAAGCGACGTTTCGCCGGCCTCACGCCAGCATTCTCAATGCTGGCGTGAGGCCGGCGAAACGTCGCTTTTGTACCTCATGGAATAAATAGCACTTTGCACTTGATTTTGGTGTGCTGCATATTACTACGATTATCATTAAGGAACCAGTGGACCGTGGCTCCAGCATGCGTGCACCCTACCTACATCTCTTCAATTACCTCGATGTGCTGCTTATTTTTGGATTTTATATATATATATATATATATATATATATATATATATATATATATATATACACACACAGACACACACACACACACACACACACTACATATTACATATATCTATCTCACACACACACATATATATACACACACACACCGTATTTATCAGGGTATAACACGCACCCTCATTTTTCCAAGGATACCTGGGTAAAAAAAGTTTTTTACCCAAATATCCTTGCTAAAATGAGGGTGTGTGTGTGAATGTGTATACACCGATACACTGTTTCTGACCCCGCAGAAGTGCAGCTTTTGCAGGGTCAGAGACCGCCGTCGCTGCCCCCTTCTCTCCCCCTGCCTTTCCTGGGCCCACTTCTCTCCCCCTGGCTATCCAGAGACTGTCACCGCCGCTGCCCGATTACCTCCCCCATCCCAGTTTTTATAATTACTTGTTCCCAGGGTCCACGCTGCTTCTGGCTCCGGAGGAGTCCTTAGCTGTCACTGTGAGCCGGGCCACTGACTGTGACGTCGCGTTGAAGACATCACTCGTCATTGCGTAGCGCATAGCAACAATGCAGAAGACCGCCGGAGCCAGAAGCAGTGCGGACCCCGGGAACAGGTAATTATAAAACCGGGGATGGGGGAGGCAATGGGGCAGTGGCAGCAGCGGTCTCTGGACCCCAGAATAGGCAGGGGCAGAGAAGCGGGCAGCGACGGTGGTCTCTGGACCTGCAAAAGCCGCTGCAGTTGATTGATTTAAAGCGCCCGCTTTAAATCATTGAACTGCAGCGGCTTATCGGTGTATAACACGCAGGTAGAATTTAGACTAAAAAAACTTAAAAGCCAAAAAAAAAAGTGTGTCATACGCAGATATATACACACACACACAATAAATATATTATATTTTATATATATATATATATATATATATATATATATATATATATATATATATACACACACACACACACACACACACACACATATATACACACACACACACAGTGGTCCCTCAACCTACGATGGTAATTCGTTCCAAACAAGCCATCGTTTGTTGAATCCATCGTATGTTGAGGGATTCGTGCAATGTAAAGTATAGGCAGTTATACTCACCTGTCCCCGCCTCTCGCAATGGTGACCCCGGGCCTCCGCTGGGCTCTCCTGGTCTTCTCCGGTCCTCCGCTGTCTTCCGCAAGGCCTTACTGGGCCTGCGTAGCGAAGTCATTACGCCGCTGCGTAACGCCGTTCCTATTGGATGACGTGCGCAGTAGCGTATTGACGTCATTGGAGAGGGCCGAGAAGACACCGGAAGACCAGCGCTTCATAGAGGGGTAAGTAATACTTACCGCACCACACGGGGAACATTAAGCTGCTTTCCGGCAGCAGCTTAAGCATTTTGCGCTGTCGGATAGCACTTAACGCGATGGCCCCGACATAAAAAAAGCATCGTATGTCGTATGCCTCTGAGAGGCCATCGTATGTCGATTTGATCATATGTCGGGGCCATCGTAGGTCGGGGGGGGGGGGTCACTGTGTGTATATACACATACATACACAAACTTTATATACACAACATACGCACATTTTATATATATATATATATATATATATATATATATATATATATATATATACACATACATACACACACATATACATACACACATATATATCCTATAAACAGCATCTCATCTCTGTGACTTATGCTTAAAAATAAGAAGCTGCATTGCTCAATAACATTAGCAGCCCGCTTGGCCATTGCTTGTAATACTGGCATTGCATTCATTTAAGTGGGTGATTAGTGCCCCAAAGAGACAATGTTCCACCACTATGGTGTGGGGTATACAACTTTGCATCTAGGCAACAGCAGGGTTGCCACTGGATGGACCACCATTGGAGATCCTACTTCTCCGCATCATTTACATTTATAAATGGCTCAAGGATAGATCATCTGACATTCAACTAATGTATTGGCACCTTCACTATGAAGAGTGAGCATAACAGCTGTGTCAATAGGATGTAGAGCAGTGTTTCCCAACCAGGGGGCCTCCAGCTGTTGTAAAACTACAACTCCCAGCATGCCTGGACAGCTGATTGCTGCACGGGCACGCTGGGAGTTGTAGTTTTGCAACAGCTGGAGGCACACCAGTTGGGAAATACTGAGATGCACTGAATTCCAAAACCATTTACCTCAAAGACGGAAAGGTTGTCCTTGCGGTAGATTTCGTTGGCAGGCGGATGGAACCAGCCACATTTTTTCTTGTGCTGATGCAGCATGGTTTGACTTTTCATGTAACGGAGACAAAATTCACATAGGTACAACTTGGGAAGCCTGAAAAAAAGAAATGATATGAGTGGTGATACATTGCATATGAGACTCTTCTCTAGATCAGTGCTTCCTAATCAGGGTGCCTCCAGCTGTTGCAAAACCACAACTCCCCGATTGGTAATTTTTCAACAGCTGAGGCACACTGGTTGGAAAACACTGCTTTAGATGTACATGCACTCTACTTCGGTCCTATATTATGAGGTGGGGGTGCCCCATTTAAATCTGAAGTCAATATCTTTTGCTCTGACTTACCCACATAATGTCTAAAACAAGCATACCAAAACCAGTAAGTGTTCATGCTCTCTTCTTCCAGAAAAGTGAACGGTAAGAGTGCTAGATTTGTACAAGTACCAGGGAAGATGTCAATACTATTCCTGGAAGTAGACACTATAACCCAGTGTTTCCCATCCAGGGTGCCTCCAGCTGTTGCAACACTGTTGTAGTCTTGCAACAGCTGGAGAAACCCTGGTTGGGAAACATTGGGTTATAGTGGGTTAGTGCCTTTGGCTGTCCGGGCTTGCTGAGAGTTGTAGTTTTGCAACAGCTGGAGGCACCTGGTTGGGAAACACTGCCATAACCAATGATTTAAGCAGCACTCACCTTGTGTACTCCTGTGGATATGGAGAAGAGTACCATGTCTGGATTTCATACTTTCCAAATTCTATGACTGACGGGCAGCGAACCTGTGGGTCAGGGGGGCCATTGACACCAACTTTCTGAAAAAAAAATAAAAACAAGGAGAGGCAAGTCAATAAAAAGTCTATAGATTCAGTGGCCAAAGCACCCAGGTACTAGAATTTCCCTTTTTATTATTATCTAAAAAAAAAATATTAAAATAATAAAAACAAAAAAACACAAAATTAACATTTATAGATCTAACTTCTATTATTACTAAACCTAATAAATATATTAATACAATAATAAAATAAATAAATCTCAGAGAGAAGCAGGCATGAATTTTTACACAGTTTATCGTCCGATTGTAAGGCAGACCTATATTAGTATTGAATACATTCACTGCAATAGGAAGAGCCCTCGCAAGCTAAAACCTGCAGCAATGGACTCTGTACTCTGCATCGATCACTTAGCCGAGTTTAACTCATGTGAAAAATAAACAGTGAGAACAGTCAGGCACCGTCTGAACCTCAGCTATAGCCAGTGTGGAAAAAACTTTCCTTACCTGAGCGCTGTCAGACTGAGAACTGACTTCTCTGCCCAAACCCTCCTCCAGCTGAATACCCAGGGTCAATGTGGTCCCAGGACTCCAGTAGAGCTGCTTACACATCGCTCTGTAATATGCGGACGTGGGGGTCGAGGGCACCCGAGGTGCTTTCACTCCCCTCCCCTTTTTAGTTCTCTGATCCTCGCACTTGTTTGTCTCTTTGCTTCCCCCGGGCTCTCTCCTCCCTGCTCCCTCCCCTCCAGCCTGTGCCTAGGTGACACAAGTGCTGAATTCTCCTGTGAGTACAACCACAGCTGTGATCAGCCGCAGGGACACTTCTATTAACCAGCTGGATACCAGAAAGTGACCAAGTGCCCGGAGTACTGCTACAGCCCCGACAACCTGAGTTATGAAAGCAAGTGCATGGCATGGTGCGAAATGGAAAGACCACAACTTGCTGATCTGTGTATTTTAAGAAACACAAATGCAGTGTTTCCCAAACAGGGTGCAGGGATGTGGAATAGGTATCGCCCGACGCCCGGGACATGTAGTTCCGGGCAGGTGAATTTTTCAGGCCCTTAGCCCTGCTTCGGGCAAGCAGGGCCGGACCAGAAAGCACTGGACAAGCACAATGGCGCGGGCTCTAGACTCCTGCCCGCTCTGTACTCTGCAGCCCCCGGCTGTTTTCAGTAACTGGGGGCCGCCGCTAATAGCCAGCATGCCGTGATCGCAGCGGCTGGTTATTAACCCTTTAGATCGCCGCTGTCACAGCTGAAAGCGGCTTCTAAAGGGACTTGCGAATGCTCCCTGGTGGGCTAGTGGGGTGGAAACCCCCACCCCGCAGCATGCTCGGGGGGCTTACCTCTGCTTCCCTGGTGTCTGTGGCTCTGTCACTGATAGAGCATAGTCAGCCAGGATCTATCTATGGATCGCAGAGCACACAGATCAATGGAGTTCAATAGAACTCTATTGACCTGTATGAGGAATCTTATGATTCCTCCTAAAAGGGACAAATAAAAGACACATTAACCCCTTCCATATTAAAAGTTCAAACTACCCCCTTTACCTATATAAAAAACATGTAAATATAATAAAAATATACATATTTGGTATCGCCGCATGCGTAACTGTACGAACTATTAACATACAGCATTGCATATCCCATACGGTAAATGACGTAAATGTAATAAAAAAAATTTACAAAAAAACACTACACACCTGAATTGCAATTTTTTATAATATCCCCCAAAAAAGTTAAAAGCGATTAAAAAAAGTTTTTAAAAAAAAGTTACAGGGGGTCAGAAAAAAAAAATACACTACAGATTTTTTTTTTTAAATGAGTAAAATGTGGTATTTCTGTATTTAGGCGAACCTAAAGTATCAAAGGTAAATCGTGTAGAAAAGAAAATCACCAAATTTGCTAAATTAGTTTTTTTTTTTTATTTAAATTTCACCTCACCAAGATATTTTTTTTTGCTTCGGAGCATATGTTATGGAAAAATAAAAGGAGTCATGATAAAATACAATTGGTTCCACAAAAAACAAGCCCTTATATGAGTTTGTAGATGGAAAAATAAAGAGTTATGGCTATTACAGGGCGAGGAAGAAAAAAACGAGAGTGTAGAAACGAAAATTGGCCCGGACAAGTGGATCGTCATGTGGACAAGTAGATTGGGCTCTTGGGCAAGTAGTTTTTATTTTTTTATATTTATTTTATTTCCACACCTCAGGCTGTTGCAAAACTACAACTCCCAGCATGCCCGGACAGCTAAGTCATTGTCTGATCCCTATAACTTTATTTTACCGCTCATTTTTTTGCACCGTGATCTGAAGTTTTTAGCGGTACCATTTTTGTATTGATCGGACTTTTTTGATCGCTTTTTATTCTTTTTTTTCATGATATAAAAAGCGACCAAAAATAAGTTATTTTGGACTTTGGAATTTTTTGGGCATACGCCATTGACCGTGCGGTTTAATGATATATTTTTTATAGTTCGGACATTAACGCACGCGGCGATACCACAGATGTTTAGATTTATTTACATGGTGTTTTTTTTTTTTATGGGAAAAGGGGGGTGATTTGAACTTTTATTAAGGAAAGGGTTAAATCACATTTATTAACTTTTTTTTTTGCAGTGTTATAGCTCCCATAGGGGGCTATAACACTGCACACACTGATTGCCAGCACTGTTCACTGCAAAGCCATCAGTGTTATCGGCTGTCGATTGCTCAAGCCCGCATCTCAGGCTTGGAGCAATCAATCGCCGAAGGGACACACCAGAGGATGGCAAGAGGACCTCCGCCCGCGTCCCAGCTGATCGGGACACTGCATTTTCACTGCGATGGTCCCGATCAGCCCCACTGAGCAGCCGGGAAGGTTTTACTTTCGTTTCAGACGCGGCTTCAAATTTGAATACCGCGTCTAAAGGGTTAATAGCGTGCAGCACCGCGATCGCTGCCGCGCGCTATTAGCCCCGGCTTCAGATACATGCCAGGACCGACCAGATATGACGCGGGGTCACCGCTTGACTCCGTGTTATATCGCGGGAGCCGGCCAAGGACGTAAATATACGTCCTTGGTCGTTAAGGGGTTAAGCTAACAATCGAGTTTACAAGTTTTTATAGCCTTAGCTGAATGACAGTTTTTCCAATGGTTTACAGCTTCAGTCTTGAACTATTGACCCTCCATTCCCTTCACTTATACAAATGTCTCTAGTCCTGCAAAAAACATATTTCCTTAACCCCTTATCAGTGAGAGGCTAGGTTACCCATGGGTTCCCTGTAACAGCAGAACACAACACTATGGAAAGTATAAGTATTGCCGCTCCTAATTGTGCGTTGCGTGCCATATAGTAAAGCACATGAAAAGCTTCTTCACGGTCACTTAAAGTGTTCGTTTTGCGGTTACATGAGGCACTGCATGCATTGATCTTTATTCTTATAGTAGAGAAGTCATTAATTATAACTTTTTGTGAATTGGGACATTTAAACTTTTACTTCCAATCTAAATTTAGTAGGAGTCGTAGTCTGTGCATTGTTTGTCGACTCCAGGTACAGAAAATTTCGTCCAACTCAGACTCCGACTTCACAGCCCTGCACAGAATACCTAAACAATGACAATAAATAGGTAAAGCCTGTAGTCATAGAAGATATACCATGTGGCTAAAAAGTGTAAGAAAACATCAGATGAATAAACAGCAATTCCTAAGTCAAGGACCCAACATATCAGCAGTATAGAACAAGCAATACAAACTGGACACTGAGGAGAGTCCAAGATAAAAGTATGACCCCACGCGTTCCGTTGCTCTGGGCAACTTCCTCAGTGTCCAGTTTGTATTGCTTGTTCTATACTGCTGATATGTTGGGTCCTTGACTTTCGAATTGCTGTTTATTCATCTGATGTTTTCTTACACTTTTTAGCATACTTTTTAGCCACATGGTATATCTTCTATGACTACAGGGTTTACAATGTTGTATGCGTGATCCTTTTTTCAGTAGGCTCAGGTTTACCTATTTATTTTCATTGTGGAGGTTTATGTATTCTGTGTATGCTACATGCTTCTGTGCTCTGTAGGGTGAGCACTGCGATGGCGCTGACCAGGTGGATAACAAGAAGATCAGACTCGGATGATGTGGTGAAACATGTATTTTATTCATACATGAATAGGTTGTGAAAGACGCGTTTCGAGGGTAGAGCTTCCCTCTATCAATTGCAATGCAATTGATGAAGAGGGAAGCTCTACCCTCGAAACGCGTCTTGCACGACCGATTCATGTATGAATAAAATACCTGTTTCACCACATCAACCGAGTCCGATCTTCTTGTTATCGCTTGGGCAGCGCCACCGCAGTAGTTTTTTCTTTCTGCAATCGTCTGGACCTCCACCGACTCCCGCAAAGAGCCCGGTTTTCTCTGCAGGCTGCAGCCAAGGGTTTCTCCAACCACCCCTCCACTCAGGGGTTTAATACACAAAACCAAGCGTCACTTAAGGCGAGCAATATTTCAGGACATTTAGCCCACGGAATCACACGAGGCGCCGTCCTCTCCTTTTTTTGTTCTCACCATTTTGTCTGTAGGGTGAGCGTCTTGCCCCCTCCAAGATTTATTTGTGTTGTTTTAAAATTATTTTTTTCTGTTTTGTACTTCATTGGTGCATAATAAAGTATTATGCGTTCTACCATATATTATTATTGTGATATTTGGGTGTGCACCTGAATATACAGTGTGTAGCGTTCCGTGCCATTTTGAATACTACAAATGCAGAACTATATAAGGACAACAACAACAGGACAAGTGGAATTTGGGCCTTTACCTGCAGTGCCTGCTGCTGGATGTCTTCAAAGAGTTCTATTTCTTTTTCTGCAACCATTCCTAGACGGTCATCGATATCCCCTTTGCTATCCCATCCGTCATGATTGTCTGATAATAAAGAAGACAGGGTTTAACGTAAGAGAGAATCCCACACATCGCAAACTAGGAGTTTTTTTTTTTTGTCAGTTTTATAACGTGTCTGGCGTGTTCTTGATGAAGACCCTTACCCCAATCTTGTCCCGACTTTCGTGGTCCTCTCTTCCGTGATCGCTGTAAGGAATAGTCCAATCCCTCTGCTCGTGCCTTGCGGCCATCAGGAGAGGGGGTAAAGAACTTGGTCAACCCATCGATAAGACCTTTGGTCTTCTTGTTGAAAGGGACGGCGGTGCCACGAGAGGACTCACGGCCCCTGCCATCATCCTCTGACGACGACGTCGAC
Source organism: Hyla sarda (assembly GCF_029499605.1). Taxonomy (NCBI): domain Eukaryota; kingdom Metazoa; phylum Chordata; class Amphibia; order Anura; family Hylidae; genus Hyla; species Hyla sarda. The sequence goes on along the minus strand of NC_079192.1, from coordinate 54,344,690 downwards.
GTGCACGACAGCTTACGCTTTCTTCCCCTGCCTTGGCAGCCACGGCCTTTTCCAAAGGGGGCTTTAGTCCTGTTATATAAAATTAGCAAATCACCAACATTCCCTGAGAACCGCCAGTTGCTGCAATACTACAGTATCCTCGGACAGCCAGTAGCTACAGGTTTGAGGGGAATGATTCGCTCTTGTGGTTGAGGACACTTACGTTCCGCTTTGCTTCTTTAAACGGTTCTTAGGGCGCCCGATGGGGTTAGTGTAACGTCTCCGAATCTGTGCGGCCTTCTTATGAAGTAACTTCCTACCTTTCTTTCGAGGTCGACAGATCTGACAAATCCACATTCCTGGCATAGGAGAAAAGGAGGATAAGGTAGTGACAAAGAAAGAAGTGAAGGCCCCCACCAGTTGTACTAATGTTTTCTTATGGGTCAGCCCACTTGTTTTTCCTTTGGTCTCCAAACTCTGGCCACCCAGATGTTGCCAAACTACAACTCCAAGCATGCCCGGACAGCCAACGGCTGTCCGGGCATGCTGGGAGTTGTAGTTTTGCAACATCTGGAGTGACACAGTTTGGAGACCACTGCTCTTGTCCGATAGGAAGATCTGGGTCCCATAAGTCATGAAAGCCCAGATGTAACTGGTATCCCAAACCCCACTACATCTCCGCCTATGGGAACAGGTGTTTACCTTTCGGCATTCTTGTAAGAGGCGGTTCACAGCATTCCATGTGAAACCCTCGGTCACATGAGTCGCAGAATAGCATATTGTCCTAATACATATATGAAAGAAGAAAAAAAAAATATTATAAACATTTTTTTAAGGCTATACCCACCTTCACAACCAAATTTATTTTTATTTTTTTTTTATTGCTCCAATGCATTTAAAAGAAAAGTAAAAAAACGTGCATAAGACTTTACTAACAATTCCCTACCATTTTAAGTCTACAGTTCCATGATTATGCATTTCCATGGTGACTGGCAACCAAAACCCTTATCCTGGGGTCATACTCCCATTTAGGTTGCATTTAGACCAAGGTTGGTATAGGGTTTAGGGGGTATAAAAACAACATGATGCCATACACACACCATTTTATACAGCTCTTATTGACAACAATACTATAAAAAAAAAAAAACATACAGGAAAACACGGTATTAAAACAGACAAAACCATGGTAGGACCCTTTTTTATTCGGACTGAACCCCAATGGTGTACCGTATAAAATCAGATTCACTTTTTTAGTGCTGGCTATGAATACAGCAACAAATACGTTCTATAGTATAAAACTAAATGGTCACCGTATACATAAACACACCTAATCTGTCCTCAACTTCCTACTAATATACCGAAAAGGTAAGAAGAATAAAAAGTAGGTGATAAGTGGAATGGAGCGTGACTGCAGGATCAGACTACACAGAGTTTTCTGTCTATTCCTATAGAAAAGCATTTATTTGCAAAGTTGCTGCTCTTAGTATTGTTGAAGCATCCAAAACTGTTAAAAACAAGTTGACTGAAAAAAGTGTAATTTAATAAAGCTAGACCAGTGTTTCCTAACCAGGATGCCTCCAGCTGTTGCAAAACTACAACTCCCAGCATGCCCGGAAAGCCGATTGCGGTTGTAGTTTTGCAACAGCTGGAGGCATCCTGGTTGGTAAACATTGAGCTAGACGAATAAACGCTAGTGCCTGTGGGGAGCTACAATCTCTACAGATTAACACATTTATACTTCAGTAAGTTATCAGATCAACAGAATAATAGAAATATACAGTGGTCCCTCAAGTTACAATATGAATTGGTTCTGGGACGACCATTGTATGTTGAAACCATTGTATGTTGTAAACCTGGTAATTGGTTCTAAAGCCCCAAAATGTCATAAAAAATATGAAAAAGTGAGGATTAAAGAAAGATAAAGTAGATAACTAATATAGATAAAGCAAATCCTTACATATAAAAGTAATAAAGATCTGCTGGGAGCTGTAATCACTGTCTATGTAGAGGACAGGAGCTTCTTCAGGGTCCTGTACAGTACACAATATCCTAAAATTTTTTAAATGGAGCCGCCCTCACCTGGTGTCCAAAGGAGCAGCTAACCATGGCAAAAGTAAATAGTACAGAATGTGTAGTACCCCCCTGTACTGTAGGGGACACTATCAGACACCAGTCAGTGCATACACTTTAGGACTACAGGTTTTACCAGTGAATGCCCATTACGATTGGTCGGTTCTTCCGCCCATTGACAGGTTTCACAGATCTGGACTGTCTGTACATTGTATGTTGTGTCTGGTTTCAAGTTACAATGGTCCAGAAAAGACCATTGTATGATGAAACTATTGTATGTTGAGGCCATTGTAAGTTGAGGGATCACTGTATTGGCCAGTAACTATAGTCCATAATAATACAGAAGGACTTACAGCATTTTTGCCCTGATCTCGACACGAACTGCAGGTCTTGCACTCTATACACTGCCAGCGCAGGGCTTTAACACGTATTGTAAGCTCCGGAGAGAACTTGAGACAGGACGGGTGACCTGAAAAACAAGATTGAGAAGAAACATAAGGCTCAGAGATACCGCCATGACCTCAAAACGGTACTGAATTTCTCCACATGCTTTTCCCCCCAAACCCATCGTCCCTCCCCCCAAACTGTAATATCCTTCTAAATTAGAAAATAAAAATAAAATAAAATGTGACAAGTCATCTCACTATTACAGGATTACTACGTGGGGTTAAACAGTTGTGACTTCTTTTTTCCCCTGGAGGTGAGAGTCGTTTTCCCAGCACATTACCAAAGTGACGCTTCCGTTACCGGGATTAGTCTGCCATCTAGTGGTGAAAACAGAATATTACACCGTAGAGACGTAGGGCTTCACAATATTTAGCACCGATGGGAAAAAGTCTCTGACTTGAATTACCATCTGTCGACACAAAAAGATATTGATCTACCGCAGGCCGCCTATAGGAAGCAGGTAATAGGTTCTCTATGAAAGGCGGTCACAGGAAAGATTTCAGTAGCCAATCTGACAACTTTGACTTGGGCTTGTTTTCAAGGGGGCGACCTCCATTCCCTATTTTTCCAGACCAGGAAGCCTCCAGCTGTTGCAAAACTACAACTGCCAGCATGCCCGGACAGCCAACGGCTGTCCGGGCATGCTGGGAGTTGTAGTTTTGCAACAGCTGGGGGGCAAACCTGATTGGGTAACACTGCACTAAGAAGATTCCCAACCACTTTAGGTGCAAACGGTAGACTTACCGCTATTCCCGCAGTCCGCACATGATATGAGTTCCTCTGGTTTCTTTTCTCGATTATGCTCCTTTGTTCCCAGGCAAAAACTGCATATGGGGATGGGCTCGGCGACTGGCTGTAAGAGACAAAAATCACAAGACGTTAAAGGGGTATGCCAGGGAAAAACTTAGAGATAGAGAAAATATATATTCTATATATATATATATATATATATATATATATATATATATATATATATATATATATATATATATATATATACATACACATATATACACACACACACACACTTCAGCAGCTCATAAGTACTGAAAGGATTAAGATTTTTTTAATGGAAGTAATTTACAAATCTGTTTAACTTTCTGGAGCCAGTTGACATATATATAAAAAAAAAAAATAAATTAAGAATGAAAAAAAAGTTTTTTCCCTGGATAACCCCTTTAAGTCATAACATATTGGTAAAGATGTGAAATACAATTTTTTGTTGGTGTCGCCAATGATTTGTGTTTACAGCCCCTGGGCTCCCATCTCCATGGTTACAACGTACCAACAAAACCTGTGACATTAAGATATACACAAACACCAAAAAGCATGGTATGCATTACAAAGGGACCTGTTATGTGTTTCATACTGCCTGAACCACAAAGAAATCAAAGAAACCATAGATGTCAGTACGCAGGTAAGTAGTCATTGGATGGATACCAGTCGCAGGGACCGTGTGCCTAGTTACCCAGGTCCCGAAGGTTTTTTTTAAACTATGGTTTTTCTGAAACGTTCCAACATTTCAGATTGAATCATAGCGTTGCGGGGCCCCACTCCCTGCACCGGTTTTATACTGGTCCCAGTATATATGGATATGCCATCACTTTATGATCTGTGTCCGTCAGACAACTGGGTAATCCATCAAACCTGAGAATACAAAAGGGGGTTAAGGTACCGGTGTAGCACTCCATCTCCATCTCAGCATTACGGACATTGTATAGGGATTTGCAGCATGGCCACAAGTGAATAAGAGCGGAAGAAAAAAGGGCAGAAAAAAAAATAAACTTCCTGTGGGTGGAGGGTGGTTGGCGGACGGGGGGATGCATTACCACACCAGTGCAAAAGCCCCTTTACTTTTAAAGATCAGTGGGGATCCCAGATGAAATGATGATTTATAATAGTTATATGACTTAACTAGTGGTACTAGGAAGGAAATGAAAAATTCTGGGTGAAAACCGAAAATTTGGGATGTGCTTGGCGGCAACCAAGCCATCAGTAGATAGGAAATCTCTCCCTGATAGGTAGAGGTCCCCTGTAGGTAGGGAATCCCTCTTACCTAATAGGTAGAAGCCCCTAGTAAATAGGGACTCCCCCCTAATAGGTAGAAGCCCCTAGTAAATAGGTAATCCCCCCTAATAGATAGAAGCCCCTAGTAAATAGGGAATCCCCCCTAGTAGGTAGTAGCCACCTGTAGGTAGGGAATCCCCCCTAATAGGTAGAAGGCACCTGTAGGTAGGGAATCCCTCCCCCGTAATAGGTAGAAGCCCCTAGTAAATTGGGAATTCCCCCGCCCCCTCATGACGTCATGCCCCGCCCCCTCAATGCAAGTCTATGGGAGGGGGCGTGACAGCCGTCACACCCTCTCCCATAGACTTGCATTGAGGGGGCAGGACATGATGTCATGAGGGAGCAGGGCTATGACATCACGAGCTCCCAGCGCCGGCTCCAGCATTCAGAACAGTTTGTTCCAAATGTTGAGCAGCGGAATACCCCTTTAAGAGTCCAGCGCTTCCTTATGTAAGCTTCATACGGCCACCACCCCACACAGTGGTGATCAGGAACGATGTCACCCAACATCTGGTATATAATAAACTCTACCGGGGGGAGAATTATCACCCACCACCAGAACTTTTTCTTTTACAGGATTATAATCCCAGTCCAGGCATGCTGGGAGTTGTAGTTTTGGAGACCATTGCTCTACAGCCTAACCTGGTTTAAATGGAGGTAATTTTGTATGTTGGTTGGACTTTGACCTGTACAATGGCCGGCATTTACCATTGTAGGTGTAAGTGAAGCATTTACCAATGTAGGTGTAAGTGAAGCATTTACCATTGTAGGTGTAAGAGAAGCATTTACCATTGTAGGTGTAGGTGACGCATTTACCATTGTAGGTGAAGCATTTACCATTGTAGGTGTAAGTGAAGCATTTACCACTGTAGGAATAAGTGAAGCATTTACCACTGTAGGTGTAAGTGAAGCATTGACCACTATAGGGTGTAAGTGAAGCATTGACCACTGTAGGTGTAGGTGAAGCATTGACCACTGTAGGTGTAGGTGAAGCATTGACCACTGTAGGTGTAGGTTAAGCATTGACCACTGTAGGTGTAGGTGAAGCATTGACCACTGTAGGTGTAGGTGAAGCATTGACCACTGTAGGTGTAGGTGAAGCATTTACCATTGTAGGTGTAAGTGAAACATTTACCATTGTAGGTGTAAGTGATGCATTTACCATTGTAGGTGTAAGTGAAGCATTTACCATTGTAGGTGTAAGTGAAGCATTTACCATTGTAGGTGTAAGTGAAGCATTTACCATTGTAGGTGTAAGTGAAGCATTTACCATTGTAGGTGTAAGTGAAGCATTTACCATCGTAGGTGTAAGGGAAGCATCTATCATTGTAGGTGTAAGTGAAGCATTTACCATTGTAGGTGTAAGTGAAGCATTTACCATTGTAGCTGTATAACCACAGGACACAGAAACATTGTATATATACCAATCTGAAGTAGGGAAAGGGGGGGGGGGGTGTCTTAGACACAGTCCAAATGGGTGATGCCATCTATATAGTCTATATGCTTTAGGGGGCACTTGCCCAGGGGTTGCCTTCATAGGACCCCATGATGCAAAATAGGACTCCCAAAGAGGAAAGAGAAAACATTCCCTGTTGCCTTTGCTGATCAGCTGTGCCCCCCTCAGTTTACCAGGCACAGCTCCATACTTTTAGTAGTGGTGATAACTGGTATTGCAGTTTCACCCTAGTCAACTGATTGGGACAGAGTCACTAGTACAGCATTTCCCAACCAGTGTGCCTCCAGCTGTTGCAAAACTACAACTCAAGGCATGCTGGTTGTAGCTTCGCAATAAGTTAATGGCACTGAGTCACTAGTGCAGTGTTTTTCCAACTAGGGTGCCTCCAGCTGTTGCAAAACTACAACTACCAGTATGCCCGGACAGCCAACGGCTGTACGGGCATGCTGGGAGTTGTAGTTTTGCAACAGTTGGAGGCGCACTAGTTGGGAAAACCCTTTGCTAGTTATTCCTGGTAAACAATAAGGTTGCACTATTAGGAGCTGGTCGGCAGGGGTGTCGAGTGTTGCCCCACTGATCTAATATGGGCACTCTCTTAGGATGGGCTATCAATATCAAAGCCCCAGAAAACCCCTTTAATGGATAAGTACAACTGGAAAAAAAAAAGTATAACAATCCTGGATCAAACAACATAAGACAGGAAAAGGAGACAGGAGATGAGACAAGCGCAGTCACTTGCAGCCATATCTTGGTACAATGCTTCTTTAAGGTCTGGCCAGGCTCCCAGCTGTCCCCCGCTCCCTGGTTAAGTGTCACCGCTCGCAGCAGATGTCCTCCATCTGCACAGAAGAGGCGAGAACCCGATGCCAGGACTACGGCAACACGAGACGCTTGTTTATCAGCCGAGAGATCCCCCTCGCCGGAGACATCACACTGATCTGTGTGTACTCTGTTTACGCTGTGAATTTCTATACACTCCCTATGGAGGGGACACTGGTGCATGACCTACAGGGGGTCCTAATAGAGGGGCTGTGGACAGATGACAGATAGGCTTCTACATGATGGGAAGGTGGTCCGTGCTGGTACCAGTCTCTACTGTTATCCAGCACAGGACGGGATGTACATAGGTGCCCGCTATGACCTACAGTAGGGCTGCACGATTTGTGGAAAATGTGGGGTTGAGATTATGGGGGTAAATATTGCGATTTCGATATGTGATTGCAATATAATAGACGGTGCATTCCACTAATTTCATGGGGGGGGGGGGGGAATGGCTATATGAAATGGGGGGGGAGAATGGCTATATGAAATGGGGGGTGAGAATGGCTATATGAAATGGGGGGAATGGCTATATGAAATGGGGGGGGGGGGGGAGAATGGCTATATGAAATGGGGGGGGGGGGAATGGCTATATGAAATGGGGGGGGGGAATGGCTATATGAAATGGGGGGGGAATGGCTATATGAAATGGGGGGGAATGGCTATATGAAATGGGGGGAGAATGGCTATATGAAATGGGGGGAGAATGGCTATATGAAATGGGGGGAATGGCTATATGAAATGGGGGGAGAATGGCTATATGAAATGGGGGGAGAATGGCTATATGAAATGGGGGGGAATGGCTATATGAAATAGGGGGAATGGCTATATGAAATGAGGGGGAATGGCTATATGAAATGGGGGGGAATGGCTATATGAAATGGGGGGAATGGCTATATGAAATGGGGGGAATGGCTATATGAAATGGGGGGAATGGCTATATGAAATTGGGGGAATGGCTATATGAAATGGGGGCATGGCTATATGAAATGGGGGGCATGGCTATATGAAATGGGGGGGCATGGCTATATGAAATGGGGGGGCATGGCTATATGAAATGGGGGGGCATGGGCTATAGGAGGGGGATGGCTACATAACATGAGGGGAATGAGCTATAGAAATGGGGGGGGGGGGGGGAGATGGGCTATAGGAGGGGAAATGGCTATATGAAATGAGGGGAATGGATATAGAAAATTCATATAGCCATTCTCCTCATTTCATATATCCCTTTCCCCTCCCGTAGCCATGAAATGGGGAGAAATGTATTTAATTCCTCCTCCATGTCTTGTCACGTCTCACACTGACCGGCGGCGTTCTGTTGCACCCTCCCACGCGGCTGCCATGACAACACCATAGAGCGCTGGGAGGAAGTAGCTTTAAATCCTTTCTCCCCAGCGCTAGGCACTGTTGGGAGGAGCTTTCTGCGTACGCCAGCAATCAGATAGGACGCCGGAGTACAAAGTCAGCAAGGACACAGGAAGCCTGGCCGAGCTGCCACCGCTACAGTCACCAGAGCTGTTGGACCCGCCACTGCCAGAGCCGCAAGTAAGAATCGCATCATTTTCCCAGGGCCAATATGGACATTTATAGCAATTTGATTGGGATTGCGATATATCGTGTAGGCCTAACCTACAGCGTCACTAGGCGACGGAACAAGTCGCCTTTATTTTTTATCTGACCTGCTAATCCCTAGTAGCAGCCGATGGGTGGATGTAACCAAGTTGGCGCTTCAGCTTTGCAGTATATACTGAAGCATTTTAAGAGTATGTTCACACTATGGATTCTCTGCTGCACTGATATGAATGGGCCTTTCGTTGCCAATTCACTGCAGAATTTCAGTGGCGGAGAATTCTGCAGTAGAAATTCACACAAAGAATTAACATTTTCATTCTTCCAGCAGGAATTATGTGCGGACAGTATTGCCGACAATGGTGATGGCACAGGTTTGTCCGGTCCTTGCTCAGAATATTTTTTGCGGTGACCACAGACGGAATCTCTGACCTGGGGGGATATTGCGCAGTGTGAACATATCCCAATGCTGTAACTACAGGGCAGCCCGAATGCATGTCCGCTGAGCATTTCTATTACAATCAAGAGCAAAGCTGAAGACTTTCCATGGGACTGCTGGAGGTTGCAGAACATGCAAACTCCTATTTACCGATCTTCAAGGTGTTAGAGCAATGAAAATCTGAGATCCACATTTATGTTATAGGTCCTAGATTTCCAAAATGTGGTCCACCAGCTGTTGCAAAACTACAACTCCCAGCATTCTAGGAGTTGTAGTTTTGCAACAGCTGGAGGCACCCTGGTTGGGAAACATTGCCTAAGACAATGGGGGTGATGCTTATTGGTGGGTACTTGGGTGGGGGGGGGGGGGGGGGAAAGCATTTTATACTGGAAGACAAACCAGATTAAAGAGGTACACCAATTTTTAATTTTATTTATTTATTTAATTCTTGGCCTGTCCTCAGCATAGTACTTTAATACTGTGTAGAGCAGTGTTTCCCAACCAGGGTGCCTCCAGCTGTTGTAAAACTACTAGTATTTTTGATCTTCTACTAGGCTTACACCTACATTTCATCATCCCTCGTTCTGCAGAAAAACAAAAGAAAAAAAATGGTGCCTGAGGATCCCTTACATCAGTGCCTCCAAACCAGTGTGCCTCCAGCTGCTGCTGCCCAGGCATGCTGGGAATTGCAGTTTTGAAACAGCTGGAGGCATGTGCTGGGTTATTGCAGCTCAACCCCCATTAAAGTGCATGAGAACCAAGCTCCAATTACCAATGTACAGGGGGAATAAGGGCTGACTCGCAATACCACACACAACCTGCAGTGAGTTGTAGCACTGCTTTGAAAGAAAGCAGCCATGATTTTTAATACTATAAACCCCCTGTAACTTTATTATGGAGCAAATAAACAGAGTATAGGGGCGTTCAGCCGAAAGAAAAAAACTTTACATAACATGAAGCCATAAAATACTAAACAAGTCACGTAAACCTCTCAGAGAAGGAGAAAGACATCCCTTTAAATAAAAAGCAAAAATAAGGGAAGGTCCATGAGTGTGGTCACTGTCTGGAGGTCGTCCAGATACATGGGAGAGGACACAATGTCGCTGCCCATAAAGCGGCGGATTAGTGCCAAGCATCACAGACAGTGGAAACAGGAAGCGTTTGTCATTGCTCTCTATGACACCCACCGACAACAAGCCGAGGATATAAATAGTCCCGTCCTGCGCACGGCTGACACCACCCGACTGGAAATATCTAAGTTACCTTCCTGAAATAGTGCACGGCCACTACATTTCACTGCCCGCTGCACCTATGGGATTAGATAAACCATGAGGGCCACAATGTCACCACACTGCCTGATGTACGCTGCACCTATGGGATTAGATAAACCATGAGGGCCACAATGTCACCACACTGCCCAATGTATGCTGCACCTATGGGATTAGATAAACCATGAGTACCACAATGTCACCACACTGCCTGATGTATGCTGCACCTATGGGATTAGATAAACCATGAGGGCCACAATGTCACCACACTGCCCAATGTATGCTGCACCTATGGGATTAGATAAACCATGAGGGCCACAATGTCACCACACTGCCCAATGTATGCTGCACCTATGGGATTAGATAAACCATGAGTACCACAATGTCACCACACTGCCCAATGTATGCTGCACCTATGGGATTAGATAAACCATGAGGGCCACAATGTCACCACACTTCCTGATGTATGCCGCACCTATGGGATTAGATAAACCATGAGGGCCACAATGTCACCACACTGCCCAATGTATGCTGCACCTATGGGATTAGATGTCACCACACTGCCCAATGTATGCCGCACCTATGGGATTAGATAAACCATGAGTACCACAATGTCACCACACTGCCCAATGTATGCCGCACCTATGGGATTAGATGTCACCACACTGCCCAATGTATGCCGCACCTATGGGATTAGATGTCACCACACTGCCCAATGTATGCCGCACCTATGGGATTAGATAAACCATGAGTACCACAATGTCACCACACTGCCCAATGTATGCCGCACCTATGGGATTAGATGTCACCACACTGCCCAATGTATGCCGCACCTATGGGATTAGATAAACCATGAGGGCCACAATGTCACCACACTGCCCAATGTATACTGCACCTATGGGATTAGATAAACCATGAGTACCACAATGTCACCACACTGCCCAATGTATGCCGCACCTATGGGATTAGATGTCACCACACTGCCCAATGTATGCCGCACCTATGGGATTAGATAAACCATGAGTACCACAATGTCACCACACTGCCCAATGTACGCTGCACCTATGGGATTAGACTTGTCATGAGTACCACAATATCACTACACTGCCCAATGTATACTGCACCTATGGGATTAGACTTGTCATGAGTACCACAATATCACTACACTGCCCAATGTATGCTGCACCTATGGGATTAGACTTGTCATGAGTACCACAATATCACTACACTGCCCAATGTATACTGCACCTATGGGATTAGATAAACCATGAGTACCACAATGTCACCACACTGCCCAATGTATGCCGCACCTATGGGATTAGATAAACCATGAGGACCACAATGTCACCACACTGCCTGATGTACGCTGCACCTATGGGATTAGATAAACCATGAGGGCCACAATGTCACCACACTGCCCAATGTATGCCGCACCTATGGGATTAGATAAACCATGAGGACCACAATGTCACCACACTGCCCAATGTATGCCGCACCTATGGCATTAGATAAACCATGAGTACCACAATGTCACCACACTGCCCAATGTATGCCGCACCTATGGGATTAGACTTGTCATGAGTACCACAATGTCACCACACTGCCCAATGTATACTGCACCTATGGGATTAGATAAACCATGAGGACCACAATGTCACCACACTGCCCAATGTATGCCGCACCTATGGGATTAGATGTCACCACACTGCCCAATGTATGCTGCACCTATGGGATTAGATGTCACCACACTGCCCAATGTATGCCGCACCTATGGGATTAGATAAACCATGAGGGCCACAATGTCACCACACTGCCCAATGTATGCTGCACCTATGGGATTAGATAAACCATGAGTACCACAATGTCACCACACTGCCCAATGTATGCTGCACCTATGGGATTAGACTTGTCATGAGTACCACAATATCACTACACTGCCCAATGTATACTGCACCTATGGGACTAGATAAACCATGAGGACCACAATGTCACCACACTGCCCAATGTATGCCGCACCTATGGGATTAGATAAACCATGAGGACCACAATGTCACCACACTGCCCAATGTATGCCGCACCTATGGGATTAGATAAACCATGAGGACCACAATGTCACCACACTGCCTGATGTACGCTGCACCTATGGGATTAGATAAACCATGAGGGCCACAATGTCACCACACTGCCCAATGTACGCTGCACCTATGGGATTAGACTTGTCATGAGTACCACAATATCACTACACTGCCCAATGTATACTGCACCTATGGGATTAGATAAACCATGAGGACCACAATGTCACCACACTGCCCAATGTATACTGCACCTATGGGATTAGATGTCACCACACTGCCCAATGTATGCTGCACCTATGGGATTAGATAAACCATGAGGGCCACAATATCACCACACTGCCCAATGTATGCTGCACCTATGGGATTAGATGTCACCACACTGCCCAATGTATGCTGCACCTATGGGATTAGATAAACCATGAGGACCACAATGTCACCACACTGCCCAATGTACGCTGCACCTATGGGATTAGATAAACCATGAGGGCCACAATGTCACCACACTGCCCAATGTATGCCGCACCTATGGGATTAGATAAACCATGAGGGCCACAATGTCACCACACTGCCCAATGTATGCCGCACCTATGGGATTAGATAAACCATGAGGACCACAATGTCACCACACTGCCCAATGTATACTGCACCTATGGGATTAGATAAACCATGAGGACCACAATGTCACCACACTGCCCAATGTATACTGCACCTATGGGATTAGATAAACCATGAGTACCACAATGTCACCACACTGCCCAATGTATGCCGCACCTATGGGATTAGATGTCACCACACTGCCCAATGTATGCTGCACCTATGGGATTAGATGTCACCACACTGCCCAATGTATGCCGCACCTATGGGATTAGATAAACCATGAGGGCCACAATGTCACCACACTGCCCAATGTACGCTGCACCTATGGGATTAGATAAACCATGAGTACCACAATGTCACCACACTGCCCAATGTATGCTGCACCTATGGGATTAGATGTCACCACACTGCCCAATGTATGCCGCACCTATGGGATTAGATAAACCATGAGGGCCACAATGTCACCACACTGCCCAATGTACGCTGCACCTATGGGATTAGATAAACCATGAGGGCCACAATGTCACCACACTGCCCAATGTATGCTGCACCTATGGGATTAGATGTCACCACACTGCCCAATGTATGTCGCACCTATGGGATTAGATAAACCATGAGGGCCACAATATCACCACACTGCCCAATGTATGCCGCACCTATGGGATTAGATAAACCATGAGGGCCACAATGTCACCACACTGCCCAATGTATGCCGCACCTATGGGATTAGATAAACCATGAGGGCCACAATGTCACCACACTGCCCAATGTATGCCGCACCTATGGGATTAGATAAACCATGAGGGCCACAATGTCACCACACTGCCCAATGTATGCCGCACCTATGGGATTAGACTTGTCATGAGTACCACAATGTCACCACACTGCCCAATGTATACTGCACCTATGGGATTAGATAAACCATGAGGACCACAATGTCACCACACTGCCCAATGTATGCCGCACCTATGGGATTAGATGTCACCACACTGCCCAATGTATGCTGCACCTATGGGATTAGATGTCACCACACTGCCCAATGTATGCCGCACCTATGGGATTAGATAAACCATGAGGGCCACAATGTCACCACACTGCCCAATGTATGCCGCACCTATGGGATTAGATAAACCATGAGGGCCACAATGTCACCACACTGCCCAATGTATGCTGCACCTATGGGATTAGATAAACCATGAGGACCACAATGTCACCACACTGCCCAATGTATGCTGCACCTATGGGATTAGATAAACCATGAGGACCACAATGTCACTACACTGCCCAATGTATGCCGCACCTATGGGATTAGACTTGTCATGAGTACCACAATATCACTACACTGCCCAATGTATACTGCACCTATGTGATTAGATAAACCATGAGGACCACAATGTCACCACACTGCCCAATGTATGCCGCACCTATGGGATTAGATGTCACCACACTGCCCAATGTATGCTGCACCTATGGGATTAGATGTCACCACACTGCCCAATGTATGCTGCACCTATGGGATTAGATAAACCATGAGGGCCACAATGTCACCACACTGCCCAATGTATGCCGCACCTATCAGATTAGACACGCCATGAGAGCTAGAATGTTACAACATTGCCCCGGCACCAGGGACGGCCCAAGACATTGTGTAGGAGTGAAATGCTGTTCATTTAAAAAAAATATTAATCCTTCCAGTACTTAGCTGCTGAAGTTGAATTGTTCTTTTCTGTCTGACCACAGTGCTCTCTGCTGACACCTCTGTCCATGTCAGGAACTGTCCAGAGTAGGAGCAAATCCCCATAGCAAACCTCTCCTGCTCTGGACAGTTCCTGAGACAGACAGACAGGTGTCAGCAGAGAGCACTGTGGTCAGACAGAAAACAACAACTCAACTTCAGCACTTCAGTAGCTGATAAGTACTAGAATGATTAAGATTCTTTAATAGAAGTCATTTACAAATCTGTTTAACTTTCTGGAGCCAGTTGATATGAAAAAAAAAAAGTTTTTCTCTTTTTTTACTGGAATACCCCTTTAACCCCTTAAGGACACATGACGTTCTCATACGTCTCCATTTCCGAGTCCTTAAGGACACATGACGTATGAGAACGTCATGTGTTTTACCGGCCCCCCGCAACCATCTGGAGCGGAGCCGGTCCCCGATGCCTGCTGAAATCGTTCAGCAGGCATCGGGGCATATCGCCCAGGGGGGTCATTATGACCCCCCATGTCGGCGATGGCCGCAGATCGCTGGACAATTCAGTCCAGCGATCTGCGGCTGATTCCGGGTCAATCGGGTCTCCAGTGACCCGGTGACCCGGAATTATTGGCTGATCGGGGCCGTCAGAGACGGCCCCGATCAGCCAGAGCCTGCAGGGGTGAGGTGGCACTGGTGCCACCTCACGATCGCCCTGATTCGTCGGCCGGATTACCGGCCGACCAATCAGGGCGCCTGCTGCGGGTGTCACTCCCGCAACCCGCTCCGCCCCTCTTCCGGAGGACGTGAGCGGGTGCGGGACGTGCACCCCGGGTGCTGGGGACCCCGATCCCCGGCGCCCCTGTTGGGATCGGGGCCCCAGGAGCAGCGGCGGCGGCGGAGACGACGAGGGACTGACCTGTGCGGCGAGGATCGTTGGAGGTGAGTGACAGCCTCCTGCTGTTGCTTAGCAACAGCTCCCAGCATGCAAAAAGGGCATGCTGGGAGCTGTAGTTATGCAACAGCAGGAGGCAGACCACCACAACTCCCAGCATGCCTTTATGGGCATGCTGGGACTTGTAGTTTTGCAACAGCTGGAGGCACATTCTTTCTATGGAAAAGTGTACCTTCAGCTGTTGTGTAACTACAACTCCCAGCTTGCACAATCAGCTAAAGTGCATGCTGGGAGTTGTAGTGGTGCATCTGGTGGTTGCATAACTACAACTCCCAGCATGCCCGTTGGCTGTCAGTGACTGCTGAGAGTTGTAGTTTTGCAACAGCTGAAGGCACACTGAGTTAAGTAGTAAACCAGTGTCTCCAGCTGTTGCATAACTACAATCCCCAGCATCCCCAGCCAAAGTAGTATGCCTCCAGCTGTTGCATAACTACAACACCCAGCATGCCCTTCCGCTGTCCGTACATGCTGGGGGTTGTAGCTTTTGCAACAGCTGAAGGCACACTGGTTGCAAAACACTGAGTTTGTTACCAAACTCTGTGTTTCACAACCAGTGTGCCTCCAGCTGTTGCAAAACTACAACTCCCAGCATGCACTGATAGACCGTACATGCTGGGAGTTGTAGTTTTGCAACAGCTGGATGTTCCCCCCCCAATGTGAACGTACAGGGTACACTCACATGGGCGGAGGATTACAGTTAGTATCCGGCTGCAAGTTTGAGGTACGGCAAAATTTCTGCCGCAACTCAAACTGCCAGCGAGAAACTACTGTGAACCCCCCGCCCGTGTGACTGTACCCTAAAAACACTACACTACACTAACACACAATAAAATAAAAAGTAAAAACACTACATATACACATACCCCTATACAGCCCCCCTCCCCTCCCCAATAAAAATGAAAAACGTCTGGTACGCCACTGTTTCCAGAACGGAGCCTCCAGCGGTTGCAAAACTACAACTCCCAGCATGCACTGATAGACCGTATATGCTGGGAGTTGTAGTTTTGCAACAGCTGGATGTTCCAACCCCCCAATGTGAACGTACAGGGTACACTCACATGGGCGGAGGATTACAGTAAGTATCCGGCTGCAAGTTTGAGCTGCGTCAAATTTTCTGCCGTAGCTCAAACTGCCAGCGAGAAACTACTGTGAACCCCCGCCCGTGCGACTATACCCTAAAAACACTACACTACCACAAAATAAAATAAAAAGTAAAAAACACTACATATACACATACCCCTATACAACCCCCCTCCCCAATAAAAATGAAAAACGTCTGGTACGCCACTGTTTCCAAAACGGAGCCTCCAGCTGTTGCAAAACAACTACTCCCAGTATTGCCAGATAGCCGTTGACTGTCCAGGCATGCTGGGAGTTTTACAACAGCTGGAGGCACCCTGTTTGGGAATCACTGGCGTAGAATACCCCTATGTCCACCCCTATGCAAGTCCCTAATTTAGGCCTCAAATGCGCATGGCGCTCTCACTTTGGAGCCCTGTCGTATTTCAAGGCAACAGTTTAGGGCCACATATGGGGTATCGCCGTACTCGGGAGAAATTGGGCTTCAAATTTTGGGGGGTATTTTCTGCTATTACCCTTTTAAAAAATGTAAAATTTTTGGGAAAACAAGCATTTTAGGTAAAAAAAATATATATTTTTTTACATATGCAAAAGTCGTGAAACACCTGTAGGGTATTAAGGTTCACATTACCCCTTGTTACGTTCCCCGAGGGGTCTAGTTTCCAAAATGGTATGCCATGTGTTTTTTTTTTGCTGTCCTGGCACCATAGGGGCTTCCTAAATGCGGCATGCCCCCAGAGCAAAATTCACTTTCAAAAAGCCAAATGTGACTCCTTCTCTTCTGAGACCTGTAGTGCGCCAGCAGAGCACTTTTCACACCCATATGGGGTGTTTTCTGAATCGGGAGAAATTGGGCTTCAAATTTTGGGGGGTATTTTCTGCTATTACCCTTTTTAAAATTGTAAAAATTTTGGGAAACCAAGCATTTTAGGTAAAAAAAATATATATTTTTTTACATATGCAAAAGTCGTGAAACACCTGTAGGGTATTAAGGTTCACATTACCCCTTGTTACGTTCCCCGAGGGGTCTAGTTTCCAAAATGGTATGCCATGTGTTTTTTTTTTGCTGTTCTGGCACCATAGGGGCTTCCTAAATGCGGCATGCCCCCAGAGCAAAATTTGCTTTCAAAAAGCCAAATGTGACTCCTTCTCTTCTGAGACCTGTAGTGCACCAGCAGAGCACTTTTCACCCCCATGCGAGGTGTTTTCTGTATCAGGAGAAATTGGGCTTCAAATTTTGGGGGGTATTTTCTGCTATTACCCTTTTTAAAAATGTAAAATTTTTGGGAAACCAAGCATTTTAGGTAAAAAAAATATATATTTTTTTTACATATGCAAAAGTCGTGAATCACCTGTAGGGTATTAAGGTTCACTTTACCCCTTGTTACGTTCCCTGAGGGGTCTAGTTTCCAAAATGGTATGCCATGTGTTTTTTTTTTTTGCTGTCCTGGCACCATAGGGGCTTCCTAAATGCGGCATGCCCCCCAAAAACCATTTGTCGCTCCTTCCCTTCTGAGCCCTCTACTGCGCCCGCCGAACAATTAACATAGACATATGAGGTATGTGCTTACTCGAGAGAAATTGGGTTTCAAATACAAGTAAAAATTTTTTCCTTTTTACCCCTTGCAAAAATTCAAAAATTGGGTCTACAAGAACATGCGAGTGTAAAAAATGAAGATTTTGAATTTTCTCCTTCACTTTGCTGCTATTCCTGTGAAACACCTAAAGGGTTAATACACTTACTGAATGTTTTTTTGAATACTTTAGGGGGTGTAGTTTTTATAATGGGGTCTTTTATGGGGTATTTCTAATATGAAGACCCTTCAAATCCACTTCAAAACTGAACTGGTCCCTGAAAAATAGTGAGTTTGAAAATTTTGTGAAAAATTTCAAAATTGCTACTGAACTTTGAAGCCCTCTGGTGTCTTCCAAAAGTAAAAACTCAAATTTTATGATGCAAACATAAAGTAGACATATTGTATATGTGAACCCCAAAAAAAAATATTTTGAATATCCATTTTCCTTACAAGCAGAGAGCTTCAAAGTTAGAAAAATGCAAAATTTTCATTTTTTTCATCAAATTTTGGGATTTTTCACCAAGAAAGGATGCAAGTTACCATAAAATTTTACCACTAAGTTAAAGTAGAATATGTCACGAAAAAACAATCTCGGAATCAGAATGATAACTAAAAGTATTCCAGAGTTATTAATGTTTAAAGTGACAGTGGTCAGAATTGCAAAAAACGCTCCGGTCCTTAAGGTATAAAATGGCCTGGTCCTTAAGGGGTTAAAGCTCCATTTAGATGCCGCTGTCAGTGGCGATCTAAAGGGTTAATAGCCGGCTGCAGTGATCGCTGCATGCCGGCTATTAGCAGCAGCCCCCAGCTACAGGAATCAGGAGCCCGCTCTATATACCCTGAGCGGCACCACGGTAGACTAGGTCTGTCACGGATTACGAAGGGGTCCAAAATGCTTCTCGGGGCGGCAGTTCGCCACCCCTGTGAATGTGCCCCCTGGATCCAATGGACCAAGTGGGACCCATTGTAGGGCCGGCCCTGCCTGGTACACACCAACACCCGTCTCACCCTAACAAACTGCAGCTCGTCCCAAATACACACAGATCGCTAAATAAGTCTTATCATTGCTTATACTGTACTGTCATCCCTGTAGGAACTCTCTCTCTTTGCAGCGTCTGATAAATCTCATCCAGGATTTGGCGCTGAAAACATTCCTCACACAGCGCCAGTGTGAACAGGTGGCCATACACCTCCAATAGAGGTCAGACGAATGCGGGGTCATTAAACAGCTATGCCTGCCATCCTCCTCAGACATATACACAATTGGCTTGATCAGAAAGGGAGTAAGTAGCTAACATTTACTTCTGGGGTGGGTTGAGGATTAGGGGGCAAAAGAAATCGGGCAGTAAAAGTCAATCTGTCCAATTCTTCTTTCCCCTGAGAGTCAGGACACCACATATACCTTATAGAGTACCTCTTGTGATCTTACATTTTATAATCCTCACAGATCACTGCCCCAATCATGATAAACCACCCTCTGCCTTTATTTTTATTATTTTTTAGTTTTATACCTTGATATTGCTCTGTATTTTCTGCTCAGTCTCAGAGTCACAGACTGGGAAGGGGTGTTCCCCAGCAGGCGTGACATCATCTGAAGCCATACAGGGGAGAACTTCCTCCCTCACTCTGATACACAGCCCAGGGCAGTTCAGTGTGAGATGAGCTATGATTGGATAAGGCTGCACATAGTGCTGGGCAGTATGACCAAAAATGGTTATCACGGTAATTTTCAAACTTATGGCGGTTCCACGGTATTTGACAGTATTTTTTTTCCCACTCATTTCCCTTTAAAACAGACGTGGGGACAGCGCTGCAGCTGACCGGTATAGAAAGAAATTCATATCGTACAGAAAAAACACACCGGTATTTGGTATGAACCAGTATACCGCCCAGCACTAGCTACACACACAGCCCTCAGCATTTCCTGATTCTGGACTTCTGCCAGGCTGGCTGGGGTCCAAAGTCTGTGCAAGAGATGGGGTGGGGGGGAGGAGGAATGTGCTCTGGCAAGTAGAGAGACACCTAGTGGCAGCTTTTTTTTAAACACATAAAATATTTAAAAAAAACTTCATATTTTTAAACTATGTACATTAGAAAGATTTTTTATTTACCATTAAGGAGTGCAATAGCAAAAATTAGTTTTAATTACAATGCACATTAAAACAGGCTGATGCTCCCTCAAACAGTAGGTTAAGGCAATTTTTGTTATGTGTGTAAGGCTGGGTTCACACCACATTTTTGCAATACAATTCCCGTATCAGGTTTTTGATAAAAAAAAAATAAAAAAATATGATTCCTCAAAACTGTATCAAAACGTGTGTACAAATTTCTATCTGTATACGGTTTGAAAAATGATGTCCGGTTGCATCCGTTTAAGAAAATAAAATGTATACGTTTTTAACTTTTCACTCTTATGAATAAAGTTTCACTTGTTACATTGAAATTCCAAGAAAAAAAAAACTGTGCAAAGTCAAAATCCGTATGGTGAAAACTGGATGGAACCGTGCACACATACAGTTCTGTACGGTTCCCATTGACTCCCATATAAAAAAAAATAAAAATAAATAAAAAAACGTATATAGTTTGATACGGTTTTTCACCCGGACCAAAAACAGTGGTAGGCCACGGTTTTCTGTAAAAAAAAAAAAAAAAAAAAAAAAAAAAAAAAAAAAAAAAAGCCGTATGGCTTGAAAAACGGAGACAACCGTATACATTATGGTGAATACGGTTTTGAATGGGAAGTCTATGGACACCGTTTTCTGTAAGGTTGCATACTTTTTTTTATGAAACCGTATGCCGAAACCGTACAGCAAAATCGTGGTGTGAACCCACCCTTAGTAATATCCCCACCAGAGGGCTTGTGAGATAACAGCCCAAGATTTTTGCCATCTCTGCAGCATAGCTCTATGGGAAATTTAGTGTTTGCTAGAGATGAGCGAACTTACAGTAAATTCGATTCGTCACGAACTTCTCGGCTCGGCAGTTTATGTCTTATCCTGCGTAAATTAGTTCAGCCTTCAGGTGCTCCGGTGGGCTGGAAAAGGTGGATACAGTCCTAGGAAAGAGTCTCCTAGGACTGTATCCACCTTTTCCAGCCCACGGGAGCACCTGAAAGCTGAACTCATTTATGCAGGAAAAGGCATCAACTGCCGAGCCGAGAAGTTCGTGACGAATCGAATTTACTGTAAGTTCGCTCATCTCTAGTGTTTGCCCCAGGTAAAATGTTAAATCCACCAAAATGCAACACAGTAGCGGGAACCAGTCACGCTGAACAAGTAATCTGATCTATCAGCGACATGTTCTACAAGAACCTACCTATGGAACTGCTGTGTAATGTATGGGCATAGCAGTGGTCTCACACTGTGGCCCTCCAGATGTTGCAAAACTTCAACTCCCAGCATGCCCGGACAGCCAACGGCTGTCCGGGCATGCTGGGAGTTGAAGTTTTGCAACATCTGGAGGGCCACAGTGTGAGACCACTGCATTAGTGTATAGAGCAGGGGGAACCAAACGCAGTGTGAACGTGGCCTTATATGAAATATTTTATTTTACATAAAATAAATAAATATTTTACAGATTGATAAATAGATATATGGGAAAATATTTCGTATAAGGCCACGTTCACACTGCGTTTGGTCTCAGTTTAATGTATACGTTAATGTACACAACAGCGTAACTGACTACATTTTATATACTGCCAAAATAAATGTACTTTAATATAAACAAAAAATGTGGTGACCGACATATGTCTGTACACATACGCTTATTCAGGGAAAGCTGTCAATCACCGAGTAGGACCGCCCACTGGACTCCCAAGAATAGAACAAGCAATTCAGTCAGTAGCATATTATTAATTTATATTTCTCTGCATGGGAGATACATAAAGAAGATACCATAGAGATCAGTGTCACAAGCGCCATTACCCAATACCAGCCGGACAGTACGGGCTAACATGCGGATAGTGTCCATTTAAAGTGGCAGTGTTAGAGGAGTAGTCTAAACTTTTGCTAAACTGAATGGAGCCTGGGAATGGGATGCAGTTTCTGGGAACAACATGGAAGGTCCTCACGTGACATGACACAGACACAACGAAGCACCGCGCGCCATGGGACTAGCATGGATATGGCAAGCAGGGCTGGTGCAAGGATTTTTGCCACCCTAAGCAAAAACTAATTTTTCTGCCATTTTCTGCCCATTGACTCCTCCCATGACACGCCCCACCTTACTACTGGGGTGACACACTGTAACAAACCTCATGTACTTACCTTACTACTGGGGTGACACACTATAACAAACCCCCTCCTCATGTAATCTCCTTACTACTGGGGTGACACACTATAACAAACCCCCTCCTCATGTAATCTCCTTACTACTGGGGTGACACACTATAACAAACCCCCTCCTCATGTAATCTCCTTACTACTGGGGTGACACACTGTAACAAACCTCATGTACTTACCTTACTACTGGGGTGACACACTATAACAAACCCCCTCCTCATGTAATCTCCTTACTACTGGGGTGACACACTGTAACAAACCTCCTCATGTACTTACCTTACTACTGGGGTGACACACTATAACAAACCCCCTCCTCATGTAATCTCCTTACTACTGGGGTGACACTGTAACAAACCTCCTCATGTAATCTCCTTACTACTGGGGTGATACACTGTAACAAACCTCCATCTCATGTAATCTCCTTACTACTGGGGTGACACACTGTAGCAAACCCCCTCCTCATGTAATCCCCTTACTACTGAGGTGACACACTAACAAACCTCCTCCTCATGTAACATCCTCACTACTGGGGTGACACACTGTAACAAACCTCCTCATGTAATATCCTCACTACTGGGGTGACACACTGTAACAAACCTCATGTACTTACCTTAATACTGGGGTGACACTGTAACAAACCTCCTCCTCATGTAATCTTCTTACTACTGGGGTGACACACTGTAATAAACCTCCTCCTCATGTAATCTCCTTACTACTGGGATGACACACTGTAACAAACCTCCTCCCCATGTAATTACCTTACTTCTGGAGTGACACAATGTAACAAACCACCTCCTCATGTAATCTCCTTACTACTGGGGTGACACAATGTAACAAACCTCCTCCTCATGTAATCTCCTTACTACTGGGGTGACACACTGTAACAAACCTCCTCCTCATGTAATATCCTTACTACTGGGGTGACACACTGTAACAAACCTCCTCATGTAATCTCCTTACTACTGGGATGACACACTAACAAACCTCCTCCTCATGTAATATCCTTACTACTGGGGTGACACACTGTAACAAACCTCCTCATGTAATCTCCTTACTACTGGGGTGACACACTGTAACAAACCTCCTCCTCATGTAATCTCCTTACTACTGGGGTGACACTGTAACAAACCTCCTCATGTAATCTCCTTACTACTGGGATGACACACTGTAACAAACCCCCTCCTCATGTAATCTCCTTACTACTGGGATGACACACTGTAACAAACCCCCTCCCCATGTAATTACCTTACTTCTGGAGTGACACACTGTAACAAACCCCCTCCTCATGTAATCTCCTTACTACTGGGGTGAGTGTTTTGCAGCGGTCAGGGCCCGGAGAAAGTTTCTTGCGGAGGGCATTAAGAGGGCGCTCTAGGCGGCTGGCTATTTTGCCTATAGGTGGAGCTGGCCCTGATGGCGAGCAAAGGGGGTAAGTTCAGGTTTGTTTTATTATTATTTTTTTTGGGTGGGTATTTTTTAATTTAAACAGAGCGCAGGTAACATAAAAATCTCCAGAATACCCCTTTGTCAATCAATTATTAAAATAAGAAGCAATCCAGCACAGATGATCTACTAGCCAGTGATCTCAGCAGTCACATACAGTAATACTGAATCAGCAATGGGAGTCATGATGCTGGTATAACAGTGGTGTCCAAACTGTGGCCCTCCAGATGTTGCAAAACTACAACTCCCAGCATACCCGGACAGCCAACGGCTGTCCGTGCATGCTGGGAGTTGTAGTTTTGCAACATCTGGGAGGGACACAGTTTGGACACCACCGCAGTAGAACACATGACCCCCCTAAGGCCAGTCTACTGGGGTTCATCCATTAGACTATTGAGAACGTAAAAAAGTATCAAGCAGCTGGTTCCGCTGGCAAGACCCAAACCATGATCTCTACTGAGGAGGAGACCGCCATGCTGAAGCGGAAAAGGAATGGGACAAGGCAAAAAAGGAGCCGAAATAATAAAGTAATTTGCTTCAGCCAAAGCTACTGTAGACAGAAGGACAATAAAGAAGGAATATACCTGGATGACTGAGTTATACATAGATCAACCATAACAATAAAACCACCTGCTAAATATTTGTCTGGTCCCCCCCTCTGGACACCAAAACAGATGGGATCTAACAAGGCCAAAGTGTACCCCCGTCTGTCCACAGGTTGTACGTGGTATCAGCCTCATTCACACCAATGAACAGGAATACAATGAATAACCTGTAGACAGATGTGCAGCTGTTTATGGAGGAAAATGCATTGACTTGCATTGAGGGGGTGTGACCATGACTTCACGAGCCTCCAGCGCTGCACCCAACACTCCAAACGAACATCGGGTGCAGCAGGGAGATTGCAGGGGTTCCCAGCAGTGGGGCCCCCATGATAAAATATCTAGGCGCGGAGTACCCCTTTAAAAAGGTAGGTGATATTCATGCATACTAGGACCCAAGGCTTCCCAGCAGAACCCTGCCTCCACCAGCTTGTCTTCTTCCCATTGTACATCCTGCTGCCATTTGTTCCCCATAACAAAACCTGCACCCAGCTGTTTATATGATGTAAAGGAAAATCCATCAGACCAGACCGCCGCCGCCTTCTACTGCTCCATGATCTAGTCCTGATGGTCATATCCGTGAAGACACTTTTGGCTGTGGACTAGGGTAAGCAAGGGTGTTCCGAGCGGCCCATAGCTATGTAACGCCATATACAAAAAGCTGTGATGACCTGTGTGTTCTGACACCTTACTAGCTGGAGGATATTTCAGCAACTTTCCTACAGTATCGGATCAGACAGGATAGCCGTCAATCACTAGATGAAGGTGTGCTCCAGCTGTTGCAAAACTACAGCCCGCAACAGGCCCAGAACTGCCCATGTCGAAGGGAGTTGTAGTTTTGCAACAGCTGGTGGCACAATGGTTGGAAAAGACTGATGCATCAATGACCCGTCGACACTTGTCCTACCTACCTTGGAACATCTTTGGTAGATATTAAGCACTGTATACCAGGATCACCCTACAAAACCTGATGTCTGGAGATGCTCTGACCTAGTCCTCTAGTCTTCACGATTTGGGATCGACCAATTATCGGTTTGGCCGATATTCACAATTTTGGAC
The DNA here is from genome assembly GCF_029499605.1 of Hyla sarda. NCBI lineage: Eukaryota > Metazoa > Chordata > Amphibia > Anura > Hylidae > Hyla > Hyla sarda. The sequence goes on along the minus strand of NC_079192.1, from coordinate 54,319,216 downwards.
ATCAGTATTGGCAGTTACCTTGCCAATATGCCCATAATGCCCCCCCAACCAGAGACGACCACCGCCGCCCTATTGCCTTCCCCATTCCCGGTTTTATAATTATCTGTTCCCGGGGTCCGCGCTACTTCTGGCTCCTGCGGCGTCCTGCGCTGTTGCAGTGCAATGACGAGTGACGTCCTCAACGCGACATCACAGTCAGTGCGCATAGTGACAGCTCAGGACGCCGCTGGAGCAAGAAGAAGCGCGGACCCCGGGAACAGGTAATTATAAAACCGGGGATGGGGGAGGCAATAGGGCGGTGGTGGTTGGACTCCGGACCGGCAGGGGGAGAGAAGCGGGCGGCGGCGGTCTCTGGCCAGAGGATAGGCAGGGGGGGCAGCGGCGGTTGGACTCAGGAGGACCCCAGGACAGGCAGGGAGAAGCGGGTGGCGCCGGTCTCTAGCCCCGCAAAAGCCGTTGCAGTTCATTGATTTAAAGCGCCCGCTTTAAATCATTGATCTGCAGCGTCTTTTGCGGGCCCGGGGGTTGAACTAGCCGATAACTTATACCGATATTCCGGTATAAGTTATCGGCTATCGGCCTCAAAGTTCACAGATTATCGGTATCTGCCCTAAAAAAAAATCAATATCGGTCGATTCCTAATCACGATTTATCCCGTCATTGTCGCTCAGATCATTACATTTGCCCATTTTTTCTGCTTCCAACACAACTCCACGAACTTAATGCTCAATATATCAGACACCATTGTCATCAGGTAATCCATACTATTCACTTTAATGTTATGGCTGATCGGTGTATATGAATATGCATCCGACTTTTATACCTGGCTCCTCGGATCTGATTGTTTTGTTTTTTTGTAAAGTAAAATGCTGGAGCCTTAGGGTGCATTCACATCACGATTTTATCATCCTACGATTTTTAAGTTTGAAATCGTACAAATCTGCACGCCAAGTCGTATCCATTGACTTCCATTCATTAATGATAGAAAACAAATGCATCAGTTTTGATCCGCATCTGATTTTGCACGATTTAAGATCGGAGGTAAAATCGTGGTTGACCACGATTTTCCGTCCGGATTCAAAAGTCGGATTGAAATTGTGTCAGATTTTTTTTAAATTATTGATGTCTATGTAAATTGCATGGAATCTGTTGACTGTGCGATTCTATCAGACTAATCGCACACGATTTTTTCGTACGCATGCGCAGTAGACTTCAAAACACATACACTTCAAATATATAAAACTTTATTGCCATTGGCATACATATCACTTTTAAAAACAGGATCAGATTTTTATAGAAAATCGGATGGAATTTTCATCTGTATGATTTTGATAGGATTTTAAAATCTGATAGCAAAGAATATTTTACATACGATTGTATACGATTTTTTTTGCAATCCAATTTCGTCCGATTTTAAGGTCCGATAATCGGATGGTTAAATCGTGATGTGAACCTAGCCTTAGTCTATAAAAAATATTGCTGGGAAGTTCTTGTAAAGTTCTTGTAAGTTCTGTAAATTGTTTGCCAAGAGTATGAGAAAAAAATAAAAAAAAACACACAAGAACTAATGCCAAGAAATGTGAGTGATCCTCGATGCTCCACCCAGGCCTCCATATGCCTCTCATTATCACAACTCTGGAGGAGACATGAAGGAAGCAATGCACATAGAAGGAGGAAGCAGACCCGGCTTCAGCGCCCCGGCCCCAACTGTTTATACTTCGGAAACCATTGTTTACCTTCCTCGTAGCTCCGAAAGTCACAAGATCAGAGCAGAGACCTCAGCTGGGGAGACAGGTTCCCCTCGTAAATCTCACCGACAGGTCTTACTGGAGGCCGACTAAGACAGAATCTTCTTGCGGTGTTACAAATCTGGACATACATAGCATGTACTATAAGCTGGTAACTATACAACCGCCCCAAACCATGTGTCTCCTATAGAACTGTACAGTTCTGACCAGTGCTGTGGAGTCGGACGAAATTTTGGGTACCTGGAGTCGGCAAACAATGCACCGACTCCTACTAAATTTCGATTGGAATAAAAATAAAAAAAAAAAGAAAGTTTAAGTGTCCCAATTCACTAAAAGTTATAATTAATGACTTCTCTACTGTAAGAATAAAGACCAATGCATGCAGTGCCTCACGTAACCGCAAAACGAACACTTGACAAGTGACCGTGAAGCAGCTTTTCATGTGCTTTACTATATGGCAAGCAACGCACAATTATACTTACACTTTTCATAGTGTTGTGTTCTGCTGTTACAGGGAACCCATGGGTAACCTAGCCTCTCACTGATAAGGGATTAAGGAAATGTTTTTTGCAGGACTAGAGACACTTGTATAAGGGAAGGGAATGGAGGGTCAATAGTTCAAGACTGAAGCTGTAAACCATTGGAAAAACTGCTGCCATTCAGCTAAGGCTATAAAAACTTGTAAACTCCCCCCTTAAGGATGAAGCCCATTTGGGCCTTAAGGACACAGACAATTTTATTTTTACATTTTCATTTTTTCCTCCTCGCCTTCGAAAAATTCATAACTTTTATATTTTCATCCACAGACTAGTATGAGGGCTTGTTTTTTGCGTGACCAGTTGTCCGTTGTAATGCCATCACTCACTTTACCATAAAATGTATGGCGCAACCAAAAAAATACTATTTGTGTGGGGAAATTAAAAAGAAAACCGCAATTTTTGGAAGGTTTCGTTTTCACGCCGTACAATTTACGGTAAAGATGACATGTGTTCTTTATTCTTTGGGTCATTATGATTAAAATGATACCCATGATAACATACTTTTCTATTACTGTTGCCCTTAAAAAAAAAAAACGCAAACTGTTTAACCAAATTAGTACGTTTAAAATCCCCCTATTTTGAAGACCTATAACTTTCATTTTTCCATATAAGCGGCAGTAAGAGGGCTAAATTTTTGCGCAGTGATCTGTACTTTTTATTGATACCATATTTGCATATATCAAACTTAATACTTTTTAAAAAAAATTTTGGGGAATAAAAAGGTTATAAAAAAGCAGCTATTAACTAACTTTCTGGATCCAGTTGATTTAAAAAAAAAAAAAAAAAAAAAAATAAATAAAATGTTTTCCAGTCGAGTACCCCTTTAACCCCTTAACGACGCAGGACGTAAATATATTTACGTCCTGCGCCAGCTCCCGTGATATGAAGCAGGGTCGCGCTGCGACCCCGCATCACATAGGGTCGGTCCTGGCGCTCATCAACGCGGCAATGTGCGGTATTAACCCTTCTAAAGTGAAAGTGAAACTATCCCGGCTAGTCAGTCGGGCTGTTCGGGACCGCCGCAGTGAAATCGCGGTGTCCCGAACAGCTTACAGGACACCGGGAGGGCCCTTACCTGCCTCCTCGGTGTCCTATCGACGAATGACTGCTCCGTACCCGAGATCCAGGCAGGAGCAGTCAAGTGCCGATAGCACTGATCACAGGCGTGTTAATACACGCCAGTGATCAGCATGAGAGATTATAGGGACCCATAGGGACCTATAACACTGCAAAAAAAAAAAGTTACAAAAAAAGTTAATAAAAGGTCATTTAACCCCTTCCCTAATAAAAGTTTGAATCACCCCCCTTTTCCCATAAAAAAAATAAAACCGTGTAAATAAAAATAAACATGTGTGGTATCGCCGCGTGCATAAATTTCCAAACTATAAAAATATATTGTTAGTAAAACCGCATGGTCAATGGTGCACACGTAAAAAAAATTCCAAAGTCCAAAAAAGCGTTTTTTGGTCACATACCATTAAAAAATGAATAAAAAGTGAGTTTCGCCGTGAATTTTTGGGTAAAATGACTAATGTCACTGGAAAGTAGAATTGGTGACGCAAAAAATAAGCCATAATATGGATTTTTAGGTGGAAAATTGAAAGGGTTATGATTTTTAAAAGGTAAGGAGGAAAAAACGAAAGTGCAAAAACCCTGAGTCCTTAAGGTGTTAAAGAGAATCCACTTTTTACCCCCTAAAAACATCTCACATTGCAGGCCTTGTAAAGTCCTCCCTAAATATACTCTGTTGGCTCCCAGCTTCACAGAATAAAACTTTTGTAAGTTGTGTTGTATGAAACAAGCCAGATATTTTGATGGATAAATACATATCTGATGGACATATACTCTCCTCAGAAGCGTACAACATTTTTCTCTATTGTTTTTGCAGTACAGTTCCCTTAAACATTTTCTATTTGAAAACGGTCCGGAACCGTAATGAAAACCGTACGAATTGACTCTCCATTGAAAACCATATGCCAAACTATGCTTTCGGTTGTGTCCGTTTTGCATCCTGTACGGTTTGGTCAGTTATATTTCCCGTACCCGAAACTGTAGTCTACAACGGTTTTTGGTCCGGGTGAAAAACCGTATTGAAAACACTTTTTTTTAATCATGGGAGTCAATGGGAACCGTACAGAATCGTATGTGCGTACGGTTCCATCTGGTTTGGACTAGGGATCGACAGATATCGTTTTTTTTAGGGCCGATACCGATAATCGGCAGATAGCCGATAACTTATACCGGAATATCGGTATAAGTTATCAGCTTTTTATCCCCCCACGACACCACTGCAGATCATTGATTTAAAGCGGGCGCTTTAAATCAATGCACTGCAGTGGCTTTTGCGGTGCCATAGGCCGCCACCCGCTTCTCTCCCCGTCTGTCCGGGGGTCCTGAGTCCTATTACCGCCACCGCCGCACCGCTCCATGCCCCCTACCGCACCGCCCCCATTGCCTCCCCCATCCCCGATTTTATAATTACCTGTTTCCGGGGTCCACTCTACATCTGGCTCCGGTGGCGTCCTCCTGAGCTGTCATTGTGCGCACTGACTGTGACGTCACGTCACTCGTCATTGCGTACAGCTAAACGCAGGATGCAGCAGGAGCCAGAAGTAGCGGGGACCCCGGGAACAGGTAATTATAAATCCGGGGATGGGGGAGGCAATGGGGCCGGGGCGGGCGGCGGGGCATTATCGGCAAGGTAATTGCCGATACCGATAATGCCTAAAATCGTGATTATCGGTCGATCCCTAGTTTGCACCATACGGTTTTTGACTTTGCACAGTTTTTTCTTGGAATTTCAAATCAAACAAGTGAAACTTTATTCATAATGGAAAAGTTAAAAACACTCCCCCCCCCCCCCCCCCCCCCCCCTTTAAAAAATGGTTCCAACCGGACATCATTTTTCAAACCGTATATGGTTTTAAACCGTATACGGATTAAAACTGTACACATGTTTTGATACAGTTTAGTCCGGTTTTGAGGAATCTTTTTTTATCAAAAACTTGATACCGGAACTTTACTGCAAAAATGTGGTGTGAACCCAGCCTAAGTGGGCATTTTGTGTTTCAAAACTGGCATGAGGGACCTGCACTATAAGAATGGCAGCAATGAGGGATTGGGCAGCCAAGTTAAAAAGATGACAAGGAATATGCTCGTTATTTTACCCTTTATATCAGTCAGGTTTAGTGGACAAACAATAAAAACTTCCAAAGACAAGCAACAGGTACATTTCCATATAGGCAACCAGCTTGTCCCTGTCCAACTAAAGGAGACCATCTTATTCCCATTATAGTAGTTCACAACCACATAGGCAATAGTGCCAGTGCAGACAGCTTTGCCTGAATCTATAATGTTCAACATAAACAATCCCTTTAAAGCCATAACCCTTCCATAGGGCACCAATGATGATTCAATGTAGAACGTGCACACAAGATGTAAAGAACTCATTATAGACAGGTGCCATCCTGTATGCCAGGAGCCACTACAACTTCTCCAGTACCAACAAAAAAATGCTTTCTACCCATAAGTATTTCTGGACAGGCTTCTGGAATGAATGCACCAAAATTTAAGAGACTAAAAATCTTCCTATATGTGAACAGGGTTGTTTCGGCAACAAAGTGAATGAATTTCTGTAAACCCCATGAAGATGAATGAGACGATAGGTAAAATTTAAAATCTGCCATCTGTGAATGTTTTTTTTCCATCCCTTCCACAATACAGAAAAAAGCAGTAAAGTGATAAACTAGTCAATACCAGGAGATACCAAGTGAAGTTGGCACTTACACTACTTGCAGCACAAACACAGCAAAGCCATCTGTTAATGTTTTCCAGATGAACATGTGTTGGTCCACATTAGCGCAGCAACATATTTATAGGAGAATATCCCAGCAGGAAGCCATTCATAGGAGCTCAATACAAGATGGGTGGCGTCGTCTGTAACCTCTGCCATGGAGAAGGAATATGGAGGAGATCTAGCATGTTTTGGTACAATTTGCTTTGCAATCCTCTTCAAAAATGTCCTAAAAAAACTTGCACCCAGATTTACCAAGCAAATTAAGGAGTAAAGGTTATTGAACATTACCCATTCACACATTGGTGACATCAGCGTCCTGTGGGCTAAACTATTTTAGCAGCTATATTTACCAAAAGCCAATCACTTCGTATCCATATAATGCTGGTTGCCAATGATCTGCATTGTAATACCAGATACCCCTACAAATACAGTGACCCCCCCACCTGCGATGGCCCCGACATACGATCATTTCAACATACAATGGCCTCTCAATGCCATCGCATGTTGAAGGCAGCATCAACATACGATGATTATCGGCCGATATTATCCGATAATATCCCTAGTTTGCACCATACGGTTTTTGACTTTGCACAGTTTTTTTTCTTGGAATTTCAATCAAACAAGTGAAACTTTATTACTAACTTTTTTACTAACATACAATGGCCTCTTTGTATGTCGGGACAATCGCATAAACAGCTATCTAGCAGCGCAGACTGCTTCAGCTGCCACCGGATAGCCATTTACGGTGCCCTGTGTGGTCCGATGATGATCACTTACCTGTCCTCGAGGCTCCGGCACGTCCTCTTCGGGATCCCCTGCATCGTCGGCGCTCTCCATCACGTCGCTGCGCACACGTCTCATCATCCAATAGGAGCGGCATGCGTAGCGACGTGATGGCGGCGACGGAAAGCGAGGATGCCGGGGAAGCAGAGGCCTTGCCGGAGCGTCGGGGACATCACGGGGACGCGGCGACAGCGATGGGCGGCGACATCCAGGGCAGCGGTAATGGTCCGGAGCGGCAGGGACACGAGAGTATAACCTCCAATACCAGTGGTCTTCAACCTGCGGACCTCCAGATGTTGCAAAACATGCCCGGCCAAGGGCTGTCCGGGCATGCTGGGAGTTGTAGTTTTGCAACATCTGGAGGTCCTCAGGTTGGAGACCACTGTCCTATACTTTACATTGCACGGATCCCTCAACATACGATGGTTTCAACAAACGATGGTCCATTTGGAACGGATTACCATCGTATGTTGAAGGACCACTGTACAGCTGTTTCAATTGTAGCCAGATGGGTTAACATTCCTAGGCTCTATGTATTTTTGTGTAATGTTTTTAAGTGGTTTTAACAGTGTCTGTACTGCCCTCTTTTTTGTTGTTTTCTAATAAAAATTCATTTATCTGCATTTATATAGTTGTTGGTGTGCACTCACATTGGTTGTCAGCTTTTTTTCTTTTTCCTTGTATCGTTCATTTTTGACAACCGTGTCTGCACCCACAGTGAATGTATTAGCGGTGCCCATCACTTTGTTTTGTGTGGCCAGATGGGTAAATACTACATTTGGGCAATGTCCCAGTGTGAACATACCCTAAAGAGACAGGCAAAAGGTATGACACTATGCAGGACACCAATACAACCCTGCTGAACTACTCTCCTGCCTGTAGTAACACAGGTAAGTGTACAGGTGCACAGGACCACTCCAGACTTGTCAAAGAGGTCACAAAGGGAACAATCCTTTATAAAAGATGAGACAAAACATATTTAACATTAATGTATTAGAAACAACTTTCTAATACCATGTCTTTTTTTATATTTATATATTTTTTTGACTTGTAAAAACTAACCACTAGGTGTCTCCCTACACGTCCCGGACGCAAGTCTCTCAGAGTTCAGACTCATGCATGAGTCCTAACTCTCATAGTGCAGTCTGGACAATGACGAGCACAGTGCAGCTCCCTCCCTGACAATCAGACAGACGGGAGCGAGCGCTGTGCACGCTGCATGGTGCACCTCAGCTACATTGAACACTGCCTGCAGTGAATAAGCTTTGAAAGAGGATCATGAAGGAAATACTGGGCAAAAATGAAAGAAAAACTGCAGGGGGAAGGTAATGAAGAGGGCAACATACCAGCAGCATAATATAAAGCAATGGAGATGGTGGCAGGTACGCTAAGAAAAGGGTGTACGCCCGAGTAGTGGAGATGCCAATGAACCTACCCAGGGATAGACAGAGAATTTCATTGCTTTGGAGGGTTAGGGCTCATAAACACTATGAAATATTTGCCTGGAGAAATTCTGGGTGGACATTCTGCGCAAAGCAGGCGCCACGATAAAAAACGGGCAATATGACAGCCTGGATATGCCATCCCTGCTGACTGCAATGCAGTTCCGCCCAGTATTCCATAGAAGAATGAAAACATTCAGAATTGGAAATTCTGCAGCGGAAATTTACCAGTGAGCACAGAGCAGCAGAAATCCATTAAAGACAATTGGAGGCTGCTGCACTGGAATTTCTCTGGGCAGATATACCATAGTGAGTATGGGCGAATATTCAGGATCACCTCCCTGCTGGGTTGACTCCAATACAATAAGTGTGTATGTACAACTTTGTCCCCTGTACCCTACTTCTTACTAACATTCAACAACAGAATAAGAAGTAGGTTGTGTGTGGATGAGGCCTGTTACCACACAGACAAAGCTCTGCATACAAGCTGTAAACACAAAGAAGATTCTTAATCATGACCATTTGCTGAGTTGCTTTTGGATTTGGATGGAACCGAGCAATAAAAAGTTGCTGCAAATGTGTACAAGGCCCTAAGATTACAGAATGTTAAAGTTATGCTATGAATATAAAAGTATTGAGTTATCCTTTTAGGTTTTATGTGGGGGAAAAAAATCTGCAGAATTCCTTCAATGAAAACCCACTTGATGAGAACACACACTGCCACTGTTCTGTTTTCCCCCCACTGAAGCCAATGGAGTAAAACAGTCACAGTCTTACAGGAGTTCTACCAAACCCAAAGGATAGGGGATAAGTATGTGTTCAGTTGGGGTAAAACCGACAGAACCCCCCGCCATCAATAATGAGTACGGGTCCCCAGTCCCTCCATATAAATAAAGCAATCGTGTGTAGCCAATCCATTCACTCTCTACAGGACTGACAGACAGCTTAGTACAGTGCTCGGCTATCTTAAGCAGTCCCATAGTAAGTGAACATATTAGACCAATGCTTCATTCACATGGGACAAGGTTCCCACGGGACAAGTGGTTGCACCCCACTGATTACATACTTATCTATCGTGAAAAAGTGATACCTTTTCATGTTGGGATAACCCTTTAAAAGGCCTAAGCAGAGAACAGTAGCACGATGGTTGAAAAACCTTCTCCCTCACACAATGACCAAGTGAATGGGATCTGATTCAGCATGTACCTGGCCCCCGGTCTCTGAACGGGTCACCACTGATGCACAAGTGACAGGTGTCACTCACCTTATCTTTTTCATGAGGCAGTAAACACACTGGTGGCAGCGATGCCAATGATTCCCATCCTTGCTTGGCCTCAGTCAGCTTGGGATTCAGCCTGTAAAGGGCACCCTCCTTTGAAATTCTCCCATGGCCCAGTGCCCGCTTCATAGCAAGCCGTAACTGCTGGTGGAAAACTGAAGTTGGACCTGTATTGCCCCCAAAGGTTGCAACCACATCCCTCTGATTGCGCAGAAAGCGTTCAATGCTCTTTAGAGAAGAGCCCCCTGGCTCCGAGAGCCCTTCAAGTGCCTTTCTCAAAAGCCGTTGATAGTCCAAACCCTCTGGCCGCCCTGGGTTCCTACCAGTCTTAGGTAGTGCCAGGCGGCCTGGGTTATCAGGGTCTTTGTAGGAGTTTTGCCCCTTGTTGGTAACCTTAAGTACAGTTCCATCTTTAACACTGAGTTCCAGCTGCTCCAAGACTGTGTGACGATCCAGGCCGTGCGATGTGGACACGGCGTTGCAGACGCGCTCCTCTGATGGGCGCTGCTTCTGTTTCTTCACCTTCCTGATGGCCTCCAGGATCCATTGCGTATACAAAGGATTAGCCAGCTTCACCATGATGACTTTATATCCATAGAGGTTTAGCCCTGGTCCTGGAGGGAGGAAAGGAGGCTGGCGCTGCCCGGAGGCCGGCTCACCATAGCACACACCAAGATCCTCTCAAACCAACCTCACCAAAGTCCACAAGTCTTGGTGCGGAGAGACAATAACTTTGAAGACTTGGAGCGTGCTAGACCAGTCACTGCAAACAGTGTCAGGAGCGAAGTTCAAATATTCAAACCTGTGTAGAGAAAGTAAGAGAAGAAAATCAGACAGGATGTCACAAGTGTCAGAACCAAGCATCCCTCAGAGCTTCTGTGACACTGTATACAAACGTCACCTCTTACAGTACTACTATATGAGCACCTGATGCATTGGGCACCACATCTAATGCCATCCTTACAACCGGACGTTAGAGCAGGATTCAGGTAGACAGTGCACAATTTTTCATTGGGTTCGGACACCTCTGTTGAGTGGCCCACATACACATTAGATCAGTGTTTTCCAAACAGTTGGCTGCCGGTGCATGCTGGAAGTTGTAGTTTTGCAACAGCTGGAGACACTGTTTGGAAAACACTGCATTAGTTGGTCAGCTAGTCACAAGGAAATAAGTCGGTTTGCTCAACTTTCATCTAATGTGTATTAACATCCTAAAACCTGACATGCAGACTACCAGTCACCACAATGGGAATCCAGTATGGTGTCTACCACAGACTGAGGCTTACGTTCCTATTGTATGACAATCGCAATCGCTTCACTACACTGGTCGAACAGCAACCTCGCAGACCAAGCAATACTGACCGTATACTACTCGTGTAGTAAATACAGTGCAGTAGTGATGGCCATGACTTGTGACAACTTTGCTTTATGTTAGGCGAGGGCTGGATAATCTCTTTCTTGTAACCTTTACTTCAGCAGCTGCTCAACACACATCTGCAATCATCCTGGGTCACCACGTAAAAGATTTCTTTCCATAGACGCCGATGACTGACTAAACTATGGCCTAAACCAGTTATCCCCAACCTGCGACTCCAGCTGTTGCAAAACTACAGCTCCTATTTTGCCCAATGGGAACTATAGTTTTGCAACAGCTGGAAAGCAAAGCCATAAACAGATGTGACTTTTTTTTTATCGGAAGAGGCTATCCTAAGATTACTCCTCGGCCATCTTCATAGGTCCTACAGAAAATAAAGGAAGCAGCTGTTGAATATAAGCTCTGGGGGGGGGGGGGGGGGGTATGGCAGAACGTTGAAGGGTCCCAGGGGTCGTCACCCACCAACCAGATACTGTGTATAGGCAATAGCCCTCATAACGTTTATAGGGAGAAGATTCAAAAGTACAGTACCATGTCACTCAGGTCATGTGACATTTCTGCACTGCTACCTGGGGACTGGACTGTGTGAACGAGGGGGGTGTCTCATCCTTTGCTACCCTTTTAACCGAAAACAGACACCACACTGAGGATAATTTTCTGTCGGTGCAACTAAGGACACATTCCAATGCAGCTGCTTTGTTGCAGAAATGTTTGCAACTCTTGCTCAGGCTCCAGATCCCCCCCCCCAAAAAAAAAAAAATACACATGCATGCTAATTTTGGTGTGTGCATGTGTTATCAATATGGAGAGAGGAATAAGCAGTTGCCAGACACCTGACAGACCTTCATAACAAACGGATGGGCCAATGAAATTCAATAGCACTGGTTCGATGTGTATACTTTAACACCTGTTGACTTGGGACCCCCTCTTGACCAGTCTCCAAACTGTGGACCTCCAGAGGTTGCAACACTACAACTCCCAGCATGCGGAGACCTCCAGTTGTTGCAAATTGACAACTCCCTGCAGGCCCAAGACCTTTAGCTGTTGCAAAACTACAACTGCTAGCATGCTCGGACTGTCACTGGCTGTCTGGGCATGCTGGGAGTTGTATTTTTTGCAACATGTAGGACAGTGTTTCCCAACCATTGTGCCTCCAGCTGTTGCAAAAACTACAACTCCCAGCATACCCGTACAGCCGTTGGCTGGGAGTTGTAGTTTTGCAACAGCTGGAGGCACACTGGTTGGTAAACACTGATGTAGGAGGTTCAGTTTGGAGACCATTCTGCCTTAAACCTAAAGTTTGGTCAACTTTGCTTCTTTACAAATATCCGAACACCAGGATGTGGGAGGATAAACACGCACAGGACAACAGCTTTCATTTTAACTGTGAAAACAAAACAAAAACTTGACTTGACTGGTCATTCAAAAACAAAACAAAAACAGTGCAGTCATCATGTGACCGCTAAGTGACAGCGGCTCACGCAGCGATGCACCTATGTCCCCTCCCCATAGACAACCTATAGCATTTTGTCAGACCTGATGGCTGCAGACGTCGGGGGGAAGAGACGTATCAGGACTTGCGCTGAGGACGAGCGGTACAGTTGCCCATAGCAACCAGTCAGATTTCAGCTTGCGATCTGACCAGTTACACTACTATGCTGTTTATCCGCACAAGGGTTAATAAATCCCCCCCCCCCAAATAAACTGAGGCATGAAAATAATTTGCAGGCAATGATCACAACACAAAAAAACTAAAAAATAAAAAGATTGTATGGAAATGGTTATGGCCGCAACGCAAGGAATGGCGGTGTCCATGGTAACACATACACACCGGACAGAGGAGTCAGACAGCAGGACATGCTGGTACATGTGGTGACATCCAGTCATGTGATGCCCAGTAGCCTTATACACAGCAGTGAAGGTCTGAGGGGGTCCCTGACGGTAGATAAGGACTTAGACATCAATAGGGAATGTATAGGAATCCTTTAGTCCAAGCGGAATAAAGCCGTATACCCCACCGGCCCCCTGCGCGTCTGGCCGGGCATGAATTCTACGCGAGTCCCCGGCTCGCTTAGGCGGCGTAGGCCTTAGGCCAGGGCCTGCCAAGAGGTCGGAAGGCGGCCCTGGGCGGAGTCGGGCGGATACCCGGAGATCCCCTAAGATACACGGACAAGCAACGGGCAGGGAGAAAGGGATAAAAAACGGGATATGGCTGTTCTCTTACCGGGAGTCCCAGGAGGCAGCAGCGACGGAGCGCGGAGACACCCCGGGCTGATGCGGCGGCCATCTTGAAAACTGAAACCCGGGGAGGTTAGGCGAAGCTGGGAACAGCGCGGCGGGAGGATGCGGCGGTGATAGGAAGAGCGCGGAGGGCGGACGGCGAGGTGACCGGAAAAGCGCGGCGGGAGTGGGGAGCGGGAGACGGGACAGCGCGGAGGGGGAGAGGCGCGGGTGCGCGGAACAGCCGGAGCGAGGGGCGGGGATGTTGTGCGGACGTCAGGTTGTGGGCGTGGCCAGTGGTCTCCTGCCGTAGGGACGAGGGAGGAGCCGCGTCTGGAGTAGGTCAGGGAGGGAACCAGTCAGGGAACAGCAGCCGAGGCTGGCTCCTGATTGGTGGAGTGACGTCACCCGTGGGCGGGGCCGTGTGGGTTGTTGTTGGAGGGATCGAGTGAGTCAGAGAGGGAGGAGCGGACGTGAGTAGAATAGCGCAGAGAGGAAAGAGAGAGCGGCCAGGGGAGAAAAGGCGCTTGGGGTAAGCGGGCGAGGCCACGTGACCAAGGAAGGGCAGAGAACGCCGCGGCGCCATGTCGTTTGTGGGCATAACAAAGGACGTCCATCTTGTTAACCCTTTCCTTGCCGCCAGTGTTTTTGAAGCCTTTTACCCTACATAACCCCTCCCTTCATGCATATGCATTATAATTATTAATATCAGGATATGCAAACGAGGATGATTTGCATCTCAGTGTGTGGAATAAGCGGAGGGAGCACAGTGATGGGTTTTGTACATGTGTAGGGATTATCCGTAGTGCTGCCATAGCCACGTAGTCATAGTGCAGAATGGCAAGAGCTGTGCACGGTCTATGAGCATCATTGTATTGTGTATATTAGGAGCATGTGCTTTGCTAAGGTGATACTATGAGTCCCAGCATACCCTGTCACCTATATACTGACTGTATGTGCTATATACCCGATACTACGAGTCCCAGCATACCCTGTCACCTATATACTGACTGTATATGCTATATACCCGATACTACGAGTCCCAGCATACCCTGTCACCTATATACTGACTGTATATGCTATATACGCGCTGTTTATGCTCTACACTGGATGACTATGCTGTATACCAGCTGCCTAGGCTGAATAACGTCTGTCTGTGCTGTATACTGGCTGTCTAGGCTGTATACTGGCTCTCTGTGAAGTATACTGGCTGTCTAGGCTGTATACTGTCTGCCTGGGAAGTATACTGGTTGTGTAAGCTGTATACTGGCTGTCTAGGCTGTATACTGACTGTCTGGGAAGTATAATGATTGCCTAGGAAGTATAGTGGCTGTCTGGGAAGTATAATGATTGCCTAGGAAGTATACTGACTGTCTAGGCTGTATACTGACTGTCTAGGCTGTATACTGACTGTCTGGGAAGTATACTGATTGCCTAGGAAGTATACTGGCTGTCTAGGCTGTATACTGACTGTCTGGGAAGTATACTGATTGCCTGGGAAGTATACTGACTGTCTAGGCTGTATACTGGCTTTCTATGCTGTATACTGGATGTCTGTGCTGTATATCGACTGTCTATACTGTATACTGACTGCCTAGGCTGTATACTGGCAGTCTAGGCTGAATACTAGATGTTTGGTCTATATACCAGCTTTCTATACTGTATACTGGTTGCCTAGGCTGTATACTGGTTACATAGGCTGTATACTGGCTGCCTAGGCTGTATACTGGCTGTCTAGGCTGAATACTTCATGTCTGGTCTATATACCGGCTGTCTATACTGTATACTGCCTGTCTAGACTGAGTACTGGATGTCTGTGCTGTATACTGGCAGTCTGTGTTGCTGTGCAGTATATTGGGCTGTCCAGGTTGTATACTGTCTGAATACTGGATGTCTAGTCTATATACTGTCTGTCTGTGTGCGGTATATTGGCTGTCTAAGCTGTGATGTCTATGCTATATACCAGCTGTCTAAGCTGTATACTGGATTCCCAGGAAGTGTGCTGATTGCAAAGGCTGTATACTTGTTGCCCATGCTGTATACTGGATGACTGCTCTACAGTGGCTGTATACTGGCTGTCTAGGCTATACACTGGCTGTCTATGCTTATAGTTGTCAGTTTTTCATAGTTTTTTTCATAGTTTTTATAGTTGTCAGTGGTTCATTTGGCTGTTGTGTCTATGACACCATTATTCCCTCACCTTCTCCTATACTTTGAAATGCTTTTCCTTTATAGGACAGTGTTCTTCAACTTGTGGTTGTTGAAAAACTACAACTCCCACTATGCTGTCAGGGAGTTGTAGTTTTGCAACAGCTGGAGATTACATCCCATCTCTAGCATAGAACATTCTTGCCACCCCTCTCTCTCTGCTCATCCAATCATAATGCAGCATAGAACACTGGTATATACAAATATTCTACGGTATGCGTGGATCTATCTCCGTGTTTTCCAAACATTGTGCCTCCAGCTGTTGCAGAACTACAACTCCCAGCATGCCCGGACAGCCAACGGCTGTCCGGACATGCTGGGAGTTGTAGTTCTGCAACAGCTGTACTGACAGCAGAGACGAGATGTGCATGGAGTCTTTGGAGGAGCCTAGAATTTTTTTATTTATTTTTTAAACAATTGCACAATTTTTTTTACATTTTTTAAAATAAGAATTAGAGAAAATTCTCTTGTTTTCTTTCTCGTCTGTTCTATAAAACATTTATTTTCCTTGTACTTTTTAGTTCATTGTTGGCATTATATAAATTACTCCAAAAAATTAAAAAATCAATATCCCTGTGACTAGTCATGGACGGGTTTTGTCTGCCAGAATCATTCCACTGATACTTACGGGTGCTGCCCATTGCCAGCTGTGAACTGGGAGGAAAAAAATAGCAGCAGGCAGCTGTGCATCCATCTGTGGTGTCTGCTAAATATCCTCCGGGGTGAACTCAGTGGTGCCACCTGCTGCCTCTTTACAGCTGGTTATATGGGTAACTACAGCCTCCCCCCTCCACCAATTTATTGTATTGAAGGTCCAATTTAACCCTTTAATTGGGTTGGCCAGAAAAATTTGGACAGCTGCATATTTGCTAAAAAAAAAACGAAACAAAAAAAAAACCTAGTAAACCTCTAACCTAGTGGTCTCCAAACTGTAAACGTCTCGGGATTTGGCAAAACTACATCTCCCAGAATGCCGGGAGACCTTCAAATGTTGCAAAACTGTAACTCCCAGCGTGATGACACCTCCAGGTGTTGCACAACTACAGCTCCCAGCATGCCCAGCGACCTTCAGATGTTGCAAAACTACAACTCCCAGTATGATGAGACCTCCAGGTGTTGCAAAACCACAACTACCAGCATGATGAGACCTCCAGATGTTGCAAAACTACAACTCCCAGTATGCCTATAGACCTCCAGATGTTGCAAAACTACAACTCCCAGCATGCCCAGCATCCTCCAGATGTTGCAAAACTACAACTCCCAGTATGCCTATAGACCTCCAGATGTTGCAAAACTACAGCTCCCAGCATGATGAGACCTCCAGATGTTGCAAAACTACAGCTCCCAGCATGATGGGACCTCCAGATGTTGCAAAACTACAACTCCCAGCATGCCCAGCGACCTCCAGATGTTGCAAAACTACAGCTCCCAGCATGATGAGACCTCCAGATGTTGCAAAACTACAACTCCCAGCATGCCCAGAGATCTTCAGGTGTTGCAAATCTATAACTCTCAGCATGCCCAGAGACCTCCACATGTTGCAAAACTACAACTCCCAGCATGCCCAGAGACCTCCAGATCTTGCAGAACTACAGCTCCCAGCATGACGAGACCTCCAGTTGCAAATCTACAACTCTCAGCATGCCCAGAGACCTCCAGTTGTTGCAAAACTACAGTTTCCAGCATGACGAGACCTCCAGATCAAAACAGTTACAGCTCCCAGCATAATGGTTGTCCGTTGGCTGCCCGGGCATGCTGGGAGTTGTAGTTTGGAACATCTGGGAGGTCCACAGTTTGGAGACCATTCTGCCCTAGAACTAAAGTTTGCCAACTTTGCTTCTATACACATATGAACACCTGCATGCCCAGAGACCTCCAGATGTTGCAAAACTACAACTCCCAGCATGTCTCGACACCTCTAGGTGTTGCAAAATTACCAAAAGCAATCCAGCCATGCTGGGAGTTGTAGCTCTGCAACATCTGGAGGTCCACGATTTGCAGACCACTGCCCTAATTGGTCAGGTGCCACACATATACTGGAGTCAGCGTGATGACACATCACTGCCAGTGCAAAAGAATAGGGGGAGGGTTTAAGATGGACACCCCATTAACCCCTTAACGTGAAGGGATATACTATTAAAACCTAATTATAGACACATACAATAGGACAATATATACAATACTATATATACAATATGGTGATATTGCTGACGCAAAAGCTCTTATTCCCCTGAGATGCCTCGGTCAATGGCCACTAAAGCATCTAAGGAGTTTAAGGCCCCTTTCACACCACAGGTATCATCTTGTAAAAAACCTCCGTTATTACTCCTGGCAGAAAGTCCTTAAAAAAATCCCATTCATGTCAATGGGATTTTTTGAACATCCTTTTGCATCAGGTATGTCCGTTTTTACTAAGGTCAGTTATTTTTGCCGGCACAAAAGACGGTGCGTGCACTAATTTTTTGTCCGGCAAAAAAAAAATGGTGGAAAGCCGGTCGTTAAAATTTAACATTGATGTCTATGGGAACCAGATGTTAAAAAAATAAATAAAAACATCCGTTATGATTTGTTATCATCAGGTTTTTTAACATTCGTTTTTTGTACTGAGCATGCTCAGTACAGCTTTACAAAAAAGGGTTAAAAACCTGATTAACAACCAACTGGTAATAACGGATGATAACTGATGAACAACATCAGGTTGTTTTTTTTTTCAAAACATTAAAAATAAGGGATGATGGTCATCAGTTATCATCCGTTATTACCAGTTATTGCATTTTTTTTTTCATCCATTATTGTAAAATGATGACAGTAAAAAAAAGTAGAATGATACCTGTAGTGTGAAAGGGGGTTAAAAGAGGTAAAGGATTCCATCTGTCAGACCAACAGTACAGGTGGGCAACCTGAGGCGATTCCGGGTCATGTGGTTCTCTGGTGACCCGGAAAATAAGGAGGATCAGGGCTACCCCGAAGGGATAGGAGTGAGGTGGCCACCCCTCCTATCCCTGCTATTGGTCAGTCAGACGTGACCGACCAATAGCAGATCGGGGGGGGGGGGTTAAAGTTCGGTTCCCCCGCTCTGCCTGCCTCTGTAGTCCGGGCAGAGCGGGGGAACTGTGCTGGGAGCAGCAGCAGAGGTCCCCTACCTATAGCGGGCAGAGATCCTGCAACTGACCCCGTGAGTTGCCTAGCAACATGTGGAGGGCCACAGTTTGGAGACCACTATACAGTGGTCTCTAATCTGTAGCACACCAGATGTTGCAAAACTACAACTCCCAGCATGCCCAGACAGCCCCCACATTTGACCCCATAATGGAAACTACACCACTCATGTAATGTAATAAGGGGTACAGTGAGCATTTACACCCCACAGGTGTCTGACAGATTTTTGGAACAGTGGTCCATGAAAATTAAAAAATTATTTTTTCATTTGCACAGCCCACTGTTCCAAAGATCTGTCAAATGCCAGTAGGGTGTAAATGGTCACTGCACCCCTTATTAAATTCTGTGAGGGCTGTAGTTTCCAAATGAGGTCACATGGGGGGTCCACTGTTCTGGCACCATGGGGGCTTTGTATTTTTAAACGCACATGGCCCCTGACTTCCTTTCCAAACAAATTCTCTCTCCAAAAGCTCAATGGCGCTCCTTCTGAGCATTGTAGTTCGCCCGCAGAGCACTTTACATCCACATATGGGGTATTTCCATTAGGGCTGTGGAGTTGGAATTGGACGCAATTTTGGGTACCTAGAGTTGGAGTCAGCAAACAATGCACCGACTCTGACTCCTACTAAATTTAGATTGGAATAAAAAAAAAGCAAGTTTAAATGTCCCAATTCACAAAAAGTTATAATTAATGACTTCTCTACTGTAAGAATAAAGACCAATGCATGCAGTGCCTCACGTAACCGCAAAACGAACACGTTAAGTGACTGTGAAGAAGCATTCTTTTCATGTGCTTTACTATATGGCACGCAACACACAATTAGGAGCGGCAATACTAATACTTTCCATAGTGTTGTGTTCTGCTGTTACAGGGAACCCATGGGTAACCTAGCCTCTCACTGATAAGGGATTAAGTAAATATGTTTTTTGCAGGACTAGAGACACTTGTATAAGTGAAGGGAATGGAGGGTCAATAGTTCAAGACTGAAGCTGTAAACCATTGGAAAAACTGCTGCCATTCAGCTAAGGCTATAAAAACTTGTAAACTCCGATTGTTAGCTTAAAGGGGTACTCCGGTGGAAAACTTTTTTTTTTTTTTTTTTAAAATCAACTGGTGCCAGAAAGTTAAACAGGTTAGTAAATGACTTCTATTAAAAAAAATCTTAATCCTTCCAGTACTTATTAGCTGCTGAATACTACAGAGGAAATGCTTTTCTTTTTGTAACACAGAGCTCTCTGCTAACATCATGAGCACAGTGCTCTCTTCTGACATCTCTGTCCATTTTAAAAACTGTCCAGAGCAGCATGTGTTTGCTATGGGGATTTTCTCCTACTCTGGACAGTTCTTAAAATGGACAATATATGTCAGCAGAGAGCACTGTGCTCGTGATTCAGCAGAGAGCTCTGTGTTCCAAAAAGAAAAGAATTTCCTCTGTAGTATTCAGCAGTTAATAAGTACTGGAAGGATTAAGATTTTTTAATAGAAGTAATTTACAAATCTGTTTAACTTTCTGGCACCAGTTGACTTATAAAAAAAAAGTTTTCCACCAGAGTACACCTTTAACCATGGCTAAAACCCAGATAAAATCACAAGACAAATACAAGGTAAATGCGCAAGCAGAAATAGTAGCATTATACCACAAACAGACAAAGAGTATTGCACTAACAACTTCATAGCAGCATGTATGCACAAACAGACATCATAGTAGCAACAGGTCAATCACCAGCTCAGAACCTAGACTGAGCTGGAGATATATAGACACACCTGCACAGCCATTGGGTGAAAGGCTAAGAGATTTAACTATTCCCTAGCCAGGGAACATCAAACTGTTCAGCCTCAACCTAAATTAAATGGCCGTGTCTGAGCATAAACCAAGACAGACATTAGTTTCAAAGTTATAAAAATACCAAATTTTCGTGAAATTTACCACTATGTTAAAGTAGAATATGTCACGAAAAAACAATCTCGGAATCAGAATAAAAGGTAAAGGCATCTAAGAGTTATTAATGCATAAAGTAACAGTGGTCAGAATTGCAAAAAAGGGCTGAGTCCTTAAAGGGGTACTCCGCACCCCTAGACATCTTATCCCCTATCCAAAGGATAGGGGATAAAATGTCAGATCGCCGGGGTCCCACTGCTGGGGGCCCCCGGGATCTCGGCTGCTGCACCCACCTGTACAGCTTCCACCTCACACCGGCAACGCCGGAGGCTTCGGAGCCCGACCACAATGGCGGACGAGCGTGACGTCACGACTCTGCCCCGTGTGACGTCACGCCCCGCTCCCTCATTGAAAGTCTATGGGAGGTCCGTCACGCCCCCTCCCATAGACTTGCATTGAGGGGGCGTGACGTCACACGGGGCGTAGTCGTGGCGTCACGCTCGTCCGCCATTGTAGTCGGGCTCCGAAGCCTCCAGCGTTGCCGGTAAGAGGTAGAAACTGTACAGGTGGGTGCAGCAGCCGAGATCCCGGGGGCCCCCAGCAGCGGGACCCCGGTGATCTGACATCTTATCCCCTATCCTTTGGATAGGGGATAAGATGTCTAGAGGTGCGGAGTACCCCTTTAAGGTGAAAATGGGCTGAGTCCCTAAGGTTAATCTGTTTTTTAGTATCGTCCGTTAAGCAGCAATAGCAGGACGGAAGAGAACAGTCATGTGAACCTAGCCTTACGGTCTCTGTTTGTTATTGTTAGCATTGTTTACCTTTATTTATTTTTTAAATCCCTAAGAATAACAATATAAAAAAAAAGTTTAGCCTGATATCTTCATTTTGAGATATAAGCCTGGAAATTGTCATTGCTTTGGACACAATTAAAAACTGAACATTGACCCTATTACACTAATTTCTTAAAGGAAAATTGTCACCCTGATCACCCACACTAAACCCAATACACTAGGTGACCCTGAGTCCAAAGAGGGGTTATGCGCTAAATCTGGTCCAGTTGTTCCTCTGGTTAATGCCTCGTGAAGCTCTTTTGCTGTATTCAGTTAATTGTGCACGGGCGGCGAGGCTCAGCCAGCTGACCACCGCTGCCTCTTTCCATCCCCTTCTACTGCCAACCTCTTAATTTGCATAATCATCTTCTGGTACTCCAAGTCCCAGTGACGTGTAGTCGCCGTTCAAGTGAGCGCACCGCTCTGTATCTGGAGCGTTGTCAGCAAGGAGAGCTCTCATGTCATTATGACGTGAGAGCTGTATAGTCCGTCGGCGCATGTGCCCCTGTCACGATTCGGCTGGCAGGAGGTGGATCCTCTGTGCCAGAGAGGGATTGGCGTGGACCGTGCTAGTGGACCGGTTCTAAGCTGCTACTGGTTTTCACCAGAGCCCGCCGCAAAGCGGGATGGTCTTGCAGCGGCGGTAGCAACCAGGTCGTATCCACTAGCAACGTCTCAACCTCTCTGACTGCTGAAGATAGGCGCGGTACAAGGGAGTAGACAGGAGCAAGGTCGGACGTAGCAGAAGGTCGGGGCAGGCAGCAAGGATCGTAGTCAATATGGCAATAGCAGGAGGTCAAGTACACAGTATGGACAAACACAGTAAACGCTTTCTCTAGGCACTAAGGCAACAAGATCCGGCAGGGGAGTGCAGGGGCAGTGATCAGATATAGTCTGGGAGCAGGTGGAAGCCAATTAAGCTAATTGGGCCAGGCACCAGTCATTGGTGCACTGGCCCTTTAAGTCTCAGAGAGCTGGCGCGCGCGCGCCCTAGAGAGCGGAGCCGCGCGCGCCAGCACATGACAGCAGGGGACCGGGACGGGTAAGTGACCTGGGATGCGATTCGCGAGCGGGCGCGTCCCGCTGTGCGAATCGCATCCCCGACGGCCATGACAGTGCAGCGCTCCCGGTCAGCGGGACTGACCGGGGCGCTGCGGGGAGAGAGACGCCGTGAGCGCTCCGGGGAGGAGCGGGGACCCGGAGCGCTAGGCGTAACAGTACCCCCCCCCCTTAGGTCTCCCCTTTTCTTTGTCCGGTAACTGCCTCCCCTGGGATGAGGACACCGGGAAAGAATGGAGGGTTTCCTCAACGGCAGGCAGTACAACAGGAGTGGGAATGGGGAGGGAGGGCAGAGGGCGAAGCCTGGCAGGGGGCAGTGTGACACCAGGACGAGGGCCATGAGGAGGCACTGAGGCTTGCCTGACGGGACTGGGAGGGGGGGAGAGGCACTTCCTATGGCAGGCAGAGTCCCAGTTCTTGATCTCCCCGGTGGTCCAATCAAGGGTGGGAGAATGAAGCCGGAGCCATGGCAGACCGAGGAGGACCTCAGAGGTACAGTTGGGAAGGACGAAGAACTCAATGACTTCGTGATGGGGTCCAATACACATCAGGAGGGGTTCTGTGCGGTAACGCACGGTGCAATCCAACCTGACTCCGTTGACCGCGGAAATGTAGAGCGGCTTGACGAGACGGGTCACCGGGATGCGGAATTTATTTACCAAAGAATCCAGAATAAAATTCCCAGAGGCACCAGAGTCCAAGCAGGCCACGGCTGAGAGGGAGGAGTTGGCTGAAGGAGAAATCCGCACGGGCACCGTGAGACGTGGAGAAGCAGACTTTGAATCAAGAGACGCCACACCCACGAGAGCTGGGTGCGTGCGTGCGTTTCCCAGACGTGGAGGATGAATAGGGCAATCCACCAAGAAATGTTCGGTACTGGCACAGTACAGACAAAGATTTTCTTCCCTACGGCGATTCCTCTCTTCCTGGGTCAGGCGAGACCGATCCACTTGCATGGCCTCCTCGGCGGGAGGCCCAGGCGTAGATTGCAACGGAGACTGTGGGAGAGGTGCCCAGAGATCTAAGTCTTTTTCCTGGCGGAGCTCTTGATGTCTCTCAGAAAAACGCATGTCAATGCGGGTGGCCAAATGGATAAGTTCTTGCAGGTTGGCAGGAATCTCTCGTGCGGCCAGCACATCCTTGATGCGACTGGATAGGCCTTTTTTAAAGGTCGCGCAGAGAGCCTCGTTATTCCATGATAATTCGGAAGCAAGAGTACGAAATTGGATGGCGTACTCGCCCACTGAAGAATTACCCTGGACCAGGTTCAGCAAGGCAGTCTCGGCAGAAGAAGTTCGGGCAGGCTCCTCGAAGACACTACGGACCTCAGCGAAGAAGGACTGGACTGTGGCTGTGGCAGGATCATTGCGGTCCCAGAGCGGTGTGGCCCAAGACAAGGCCTTTCCAGAAAGAAGGCTCACTACGAACGCCACCTTAGACCGTTCTGTAGGAAACAAGTCCGACAACATCTCCATATGCAGGGAACATTGAGACAAAAATCCACGGCAGAGTCTAGAGTCCCCATCAAATTTGTCCGGCAGGGACAAGCGGAGGCTAGGAGCGGCCACTCGCTGCGGAGGAGGTGCAGGAGCTGGCGGAGGAGATGGTTGCTGCTGTAGCAGAGGCAGAAGTTGCGACTGAAGTTGCTGCACCATGGTGGACACTTCCGACAGCTGGTGAGTTAGATGGGCGATCTGTCGGGATTGCTGGGCGACCACCGTGGTGAGGTCAGAGATAGCTGGCAGGGGAACCTCAGCGGGATCCATGGCCGGATCTACTGTCACGATTCGGCTGGCAGGAGGTGGATCCTCTGTGCCAGAGAGGGATTGGCGTGGACCGTGCTAGTGGACCGGTTCTAAGCTGCTACTGGTTTTCACCAGAGCCCGCCGCAAAGCGGGATGGTCTTGCAGCGGCGGTAGCAACCAGGTCGTATCCACTAGCAACGGCTCAACCTCTCTGACTGCTGAAGATAGGCGCGGTACAAGGGAGTAGACAGGAGCAAGGTCGGACGTAGCAGAAGGTCGGGGCAGGCAGCAAGGATCGTAGTCAATATGGCAATAGCAGGAGGTCAAGTACACAGTATCGACAAACACAGTAAACGCTTTCTCTAGGCACTAAGGCAACAAGATTCGGCAGGGGAGTGCAGGGGCAGTGATCAGATATAGTCTGGGAGCAGGTGGAAGCCAATTAAGCTAATTGGGCCAGGCACCAGTCATTGGTGCACTGGCCCTTTAAGTCTCAGAGAGCTGGCGCGCGTGCGCCCTAGAGAGCGGAGCCGCGCGCGCCAGCACATGACAGCAGGGGACCGGGACGGGTAAGTGACCTGGGATGCGATTCGCGAGCGGGCGCGTCCCGCTGTGCGAATCGCATCCCCGACGGCCATGACAGTGCAGCGCTCCCGGTCAGCGGGACTGACCGGGGCGCTGCGGGGAGAGAGACGCCGTGAGCGCTCCGGGGAGGAGCGGGGACCCGGAGCGCTAGGCGTAACAGCCCCAGAGCGGAGTGTCCAAGTGACCGGCAACTCCACGTCACTGGTATGTGAAGTCACAGAAGATGATTATGCAAACTGAGGGGCCAGCAGTAGAAGGAGATGGACTGAGGCGGGGCGGTCAGCTGGCGGGGCTTCACCAGGCAATACAATACTGTAACGGGTCATGTCAGTTGGCGGATCCTCTGGGCCTGTGTGGATGATGACATGAGCCATGCCAGGGAGTGGAATCTAAGGTGCCGCTGGTTTTCATCAGAGCCCGCCGCAAAGCAGGATGGTCTTGCTGTGGCAGGCAGCACCCAGGTCGCTACCCCTGGCACGACACAGAAGGAGACTGGCAAGACGTGGCAAGAAGGCAGTAGGTACGGGCAGGTAAGGTAGCAAGGAACAGGTACACAGTAACAGGAACACAGGACTTTCACTATGGCACTAGGCAGCCAAAGATCCGGCAGGGAACCAAGGGAGGAGCAAATATTTAATGACAGAGGGGCGGAAGATGAGGGAGGTGAGTGACGGGCTGGGAGTCGCATGTGGGTTCAACCCGCGATGCGAATCCCAGCCCTGCGGGCAGCGTGGACATGAGCAGAGAGTTACAGTACCCCCCCTTTGGTCTCCCCCTCTTCTTTGGAATTCAGTGTAGTGGGCTACATGAGACCAGGGGGTTTCTGTAATGGACAAAGGCTGTAAGGAACTTGCAGGCTTCTGTCGTGGAGTCTTCCGTTTTCTAAGGTGACTAACTGGCAAGGAAGAATGTCCCCATTTCAAGACATTAAGTCTGAGTTTAACAGGCACAGAAGATATCACAGGAGGAACAAGACCTTGATCTTTAACCCCTTAACGACGCAGGACGTATATTTACGTCCTGCGCCGGCTCCCGCGATATGAAGCGGGATCGCGCCGCGATCCTGCATCATATCGCGTCGGTCCCGGCGCTCATCATCGGCCGGGACCCGCGGCTAATACCACACATCGCCGATCGCGGCAATGTGCGGTATTAACCCTTTAGAAGCGGCGGTCAAAGCTGACCACCGCTTCTAAAGTGAAACTGAAAGTGACCCGGCTGCTCAGTCGGGCTGTTCGGGACCGCCGCGGTGAAATCGCGGCGTCCCGAACAGCTGACCGGACACCGGGAGGGCCCTTACCTGCCTCCTCGGTGTCCAATCGACGAATGACTGCTCCGTGCCTGAGATCCAGGCAGGAGCAGTCAAGCGCCGATAATGCTGATCACAGGCGTGTTAATACACGCCAGTGATCAGCATAGGAGATCAGTGTGTGCACTATGGGACCTATAACACTGCAAAAAAAATGTTAAAAAAAAAGTGTTAATAAAGGTCATTTAACCCCTTCCCTAATAAAAGTTTGAATCACCCCCCTTTTCCCATAAAAAAAATAAAACAGTGTAAAAAAAATAAATAAATAAATAAACATATGTGGTATCGCCGCGTGCGTAAATGTCCGAACTATAAAAATATATAATTAATTAAACCGCACGGTCAATGGCGTGCGCGCAAAAAAATTCCAAAGTCCAAAAAAGCGTATTTTGGTCACTTTTTATACCATTAAAAAATGAATAAAAAGTGATCAAAAAGTCCGATCAAAACAAAAATCATACCGCTAAAAACTTCAGATCACGGCGCAAAAAATGAGTCCACATACCGCCCTGTACGTGGAAAAATAAAAAAGTTATAGGGGTCAGAAGATGACATTTTTAAAACGTATACATTTTCCTGCATGTAGTTATGATTTTTTCCAGAAGTGCAACAAAATCAAACCTATATAAGTAGGGTATCATTTTAACCATATGGACCTACAGAATAATGATAAGGTGTCATTTTTACCGAAATATGCACTGCGTAGAAACGGAAGCCCCCAAAAGGTACAAAATGGCGTTTTTTTTTCAATTTTGTCGCACAATGATTTTTGGGTAAAATGACTAATGTCACTGCAAAGTAGAATTGGCGACGCAAAAAATAAGCCATAATATGGATTTTTAGGTGGAAAATTGAAAGGGTTATGATTTTTAAAAGGTAAGGAGTAAAAAACGAAAGTGCAAAAACGGAAAAACCCTGAGTCCTTAAGGGGTTAAAATACAATAATTTAGTAAGCGCTAAATGGGACTTTAAGATAATTATCAAATTAATTCAATATGTATACAAGAATGAAGAAAAAAATGCATACCCATATATAAATTATGACAGGTAGCTATACTGACGTTAGCCAAAGTGAATAAATGGAGGTCTGATAAAAAATGACTGCAGGAAAAAAAATAGGTATTAATATATTGAATATTTTAAGGCAATTTAATTGAATGTATATGAACTACCTGTAAATTGTACTTGTACAGTGATATATATATTGATAGTTGTTTGCTGAATAAAAATGATGGTATATTGCAGTATATTGATGAGGCACTAATTGGTAAGGACAAAAAAGGCGTCTGTTAGTGCATACAGGTTCTGGTAAGTTGAGTAATGCTCACTTTGTCCAAAATGCTATACTTGCGGTTTTTATGTGGTTTTGTCATACGATGCTGGTATTCCAGTTGTAGATTGGGAAGAGATGCCTGTGTCCAAAGTCGTGAGGGTAAAACGGGAGAACGCCCCAGCCGGTGGCATCTCGACCGTACCTCGCTCACTTCGCGGTCAGTCCGGTGATCTTGGACGGTCAGTGGTGACGTCACTACTGGTGCCTCGGAGGTCCACAATGCTATTCTACGTGTTTCGGAAACTTGGATACGGTTTCCTTCATCGGGGATGGTCCTTGATCTTGGCAATATTGTCCCCAACAAGTGATTTCACCAGATTTCCAGTCAAGTTGTGGAGAATGACGTTGAAGCCAAGGAAGACCAAGAAGAAGCTCCAAAGTACAATGTGGTAGCACATAGAACTAATTTTTTTCCTTATGCAAATTTCCTACTTGCGTGATGAGGGGTTCAGTGCGAAAGTGCACCTTACAGTTCAAATTTTGTCCATTAACAGAAGATATGTAGAAGGGCTTGGCAAGATGAGACACTAAAAGACGGTATTTATGGACCTGGGAGGCACCAATGAAGTTACCAGCAGAACCGGAGTCCAAAAGTGCAGAAGCAATGAAAGACGTCTAGGCAGAGGAAATACTTGAACCGGGGTGGTCAAGGGAGGAGAGGTAATATTCACATCTAGGGAAGCCATTCCTACTGGTCCAAGTTGAGAGCGTTCTCCTGGACGACGAGGACATATAGAACAGTCTTTGAGAAAGTGCACCCAGGTCGCTACCCTTGGTACGACCCATCCACACAGGTAGCTGGGAGATGGCGTGGCACAGGAGACTGGCAGGACGTGGCAAGAAGGAAGTAGGTCAGGGCAGGTAACACCGGTGCAGGGTAGGTAAGGTAGCAAGGAACCGGTACACAGTAACAGGAACACAGGACTTTCACTATGGCACTAGGCAACCAAAGATCCGTCAGGGAACCAAGGGAGGAGCAGATAATTAAGGACAGGGGACAGGTGTGGACACTTGATTAATTGAACACTGGCCCTTTAAGTGAAAGAGCTCCCTAGGAGGCTGGGACACGCTGGGGCTGCGAGAACACGGAGAGGTGGAAGATGAGGGAGGTGAGTGATGGCCTGGGATATGCATGCGGGCGCGTCCCGTGATGCGAATCCCAGCCCCACCGGTGGCGGGGACATAAGCAGAGAGTGCTCACGGCCGGCGTGTCTGGCCGGAGCGCAGGTGTTACAAATACACAGGAACAAATGGACCAAATTTAGCAAGTAACCCCTCTCTGGACTCTTGGTCTCCCAGTGTATTGAGTTTTGGGTGGGTGATCAGGGTGACAGTTTTCTTTAAGGGTACAATCACACAAATAGGAACTGGTACGGATTTTTCCAGTGGATTTGTGCAGGTAAAAAATCCTCTGTGGAATATGGTACTAGGCAAGAGGTTAACCCCTTCATGACCCCTCGAATTTTGATTTGGGCCTCATGTTTTCTTCCTCCTCACCTTTTTTTTTTATTTTTTATTTATTTATTTTTTGGCGATTTGCCCAAAAAACACTGAAATGGCTCCCATGGCATTTTTTCATAGAAAAAAACGCTGTGGCCAGATGTTAGCTGTAAATCAATAAAAAAAACCGCAAAATTCTTTTTCCACTTTGCGTTTTTCACTTTGGCGTTTTTTTTTTATCCTTTTGGTGTTTTTTTCACTCTTTTTCAGCTCCTTGGCGGTTTTGCAAAGTCGCAGCATGTTGAGCCTATGGTGTTTTTTTTTCCCCTGAAATTGTGGCGTTTTTTTTCTCCCAAGTCTATGGGAGTAAAAAAAAGTCCATGTGGGTTTTAACTTTGGCGTTTTTGCAGGTGGTTTTTATTCTTTTTTGGGCTGGGCTTAAGTGATCCAAAAAAGTGATGGAGATATCTTTTTTTAATAAAATTTCATAGGGTACCATTAAAAAAAAAAAAAAATAATAATAATAATAATAAAGATACAGTATTGATGGAAAAAATTGTATTTAATTAAATGTATCTTTTTTATAACTAAATTTTTATAAATTTTTAAACAGGGATCAATTTATGTGGGCGGGCAGGGAACTAAAAATGTAGCCGACAATAATAAAAATTTAGAAAGGGGCCATTTAAATGTAAAAATAATACATTTGTTATAATTAATTTTGTTAAACTTTATTTTAATAATGTGTTGAATAAAGTGTGTGTGTTTTTAATTTTCTTTCCCTTTTTTTCTTAAATTTTTTTTTTTTAGGTGGTACTACTACTTCCAGCATGGAACACACTGTTCCATGATGGGAGTAGTAGTACATGTACTAATTGACAGATCGCTCGTGTCATTTCTGAGAGAGAAAAAAAGTGAAACACACTCACTTTATTAAACACATTTTTTTAATTTTATTTTATAATAAACTTTATTTTCTTATAATTTTACATGCATCAAAAAGAAACAACATCAATTACAAATCATAAACCCCAAAAACCCCATCGACCCACCCTTCAGCCTGGCATTACTATCAAATACTCTTTACAAAATCAAGGAAACCACCTCTAATTTTTCCATAGTGACGACATTTCCTTAATTCCTCTCTTTCTATCCTTACATAGGATTTCTTCATATTTTTTAACCTTATTAACCAACCCTGTCCATTCTTTCCCTACTGGTACACTCGGGGCCAGCCACTTTCTAAGTAAGACAATCTTTGCTAGACCGATTATTTTGAGTATCACTTTTCCATGACCCTTTACATTTATTCCTATCCCTAAAATTGCACATCTCGCTTCAATTGGGAGAATAACTTTAAAATCCTCAGCAATTTTCCTCTCCCAGAATACTCCGGTGGAAAACTTTTTTTTTTTTTTAATCAACTGGTGCCAGAAAGTTAAACAGATTTGTAAATTACTTCTATAAAAAAAAATCTTAATCCTTCCAGTACTTATTAGCGGCTGTATACTACAGGGGAAATTCTTTTCTTTTTTGGATTTCTTTTCTGTCACGACCACAGTGCTCTCTGCTGACACCTTTTGTCCATGTCAGGAACTGTCCAGAGCAGGAGAAAATCCCCATAGCAAACATATGCTGCTCTGGACAGTTCCTAAAAGGGACAGAGGTGTCAGCAGAGAGCACTTTGGTTGTGACAGAAAAGAAATCCAAAACGAAAAGAATTTCCTCTCTAGTATACAGCCGCTAATAAGTACTGGAAGGATTAAGAATTTTAATAGAAGTGATTTACAAATCTGCTTAACTTTCTGGCACCAGTTGATTTAAAAAAGAAAAGAAAAAAAAAAAAAAGGTTTTTCACCGGAGTACCTCTTTAAGTGCAGTAAATCGGCTACTTCCCTCTTATATTTTGGACACAGGACATCTTTTCTTAATCCCATTTTCTCAAGGAACTTTGGAGTATAATAAATTCTGTGAATCACTTTCAGATAGGAAATACAATGGTTCATATTTACTGATGATCTCTTAACATTTTAAAAAATACCATCCCATTCCTCCTCTGTTAATATTCCTATGCCCTCCTCCCACTTCTTTTTGCATTTCATTTCCTGGGTATCCCCTTTACTATTTGCCACCTTTCTGTACACTATCCCTAACAAATTCTTAACCTTTTGTCCCTTTACACCTCTCACAAATTCCACTATTTCTAACTTCCACCTTTGATTCTCCTTATCCCTTCACCATACATCTCTAACTTGCATATAACCAAATGTCTTCTCTTCCTCCAACCCAAACTTATTCCAAATTTGTGACCACCCCTTCAGTTTCCCTCCTTCAAATAAATGGTGTACCTCATCAATACCCTTCTCTCTCCAATTTATAAATTTAGTGATTTTACTAAATTCTTTCATGTGTATATTATCCCAAATTTGTGTAAACTCAAAACTCACTTTTATTGCCACCACAAATCCAGTGCTTCTAAGCCTAACTCCTTCCTAAACTCTCTCTTCCTTAAAGGGGTATTCCGGTGTTACGCCGAGCGCTCCGGGTCCCCGTTCCTCCCCGGAGCGCTCGCCTCATCCTCGCTACTACAGCGCCCCGGTCTGGTCCACTGACCGGGTGCGCTGCGGTACCGCCTCCAGCCGGGATGCGATTCGCGATGCGGGTGGTGCCCGCTCGCGATGCGCACCCCGGCTTCCGTACCTGACTCGCTCTCCGTCGGTCCTGTCCCGGCACGCGCGGCCCCGCTCCCTAGGGCGCGCGCGCGCCGGGTCTCTGCGATTTAAAGGGCCACTGCGCCGCTGATTGGCGCAAGTGGTTCTAATTTGTGTGTTCACCTGTGCACTCCCTATGTATACCTCACTTCCCCTGCACTTCCTTGCCGGATCTTGTTGCCCATGTGCCTAGTGAAAGCGTTCCCTTGTTTGTTCCTAGCCTGTGTTCCAGACCTCCTGCCGTTGCCCCTGACTACGATCCTTGCTGCCTGCCCCGACCTTCTGCTACGTCCGACCTTGCTTCTGTCTACTCCCTTGTACCGCGCCTATCTTCAGCAGTCAGAGAGGTTGAGCCGTTGCTAGTGGATACGACCTGGTCACTACCGCCGCAGCAAGACCATCCCGCTTTGCGGCGGGCTCTGGTGAAAACCAGTAGTGACTTAGAACCGGTCCACTAGCACGGTCCACGCCAATCCCTCTCTGGCACAGAGGATCCACCTCCTGCCAGCCGGCATCGTGACAGTAGATCCGGCCATGGATTCCGCTGAGGTGCCGCTGTCAAGTCTTGCCGACATTTCCACGATGATCACCCAACAAAATCACCAGCTGGCATACTTGTCCTCCGTGACACAGCAACTGAAGTCACAGTTACAGCAGATGCTGTCACTGACACAGCAGCGGCAACTACAACAACCATCTCCTCCGCCGGCTCCTGCAACTCCTCCGCAGCGTCCGGCCGCTCCTAACCCCTGCTTGTCCCTGCCGGACAAATTTGATGGGGACTCTAGACTCTGCCGTGGTCTCCTTTCTGGAAAGGCCTTGTCTTGGGCCACACCGCTCTGCGACCACAATGATCCTGCCACAGTCACAGTCCAGTCCTTCTTCGTTGAGGTCCGTAGTGTCTTCGAGGAGCCTGCCCGAGCTTCTTCTGCCGAGACCGCCCTGCTGAACCTGGCCCAGGGTGTTTCTTCCGTTGACGAGTACGCCATTCAGTTCCGTGCTCTTGCTTCCGAGTTGTCCTGGAATAGTGAGGTCCTCTGCGCAACCTTTAAAAAGGGCCTATCCAGCAACATTAAAGATGTTCTGGCCGCACGAGAAACTCCTGCTAACCTACATGAACTCATTCATCTTGCCACTCGCATTGACATGCGTTCTTCCGGATGGCGTCTGGAGCTCCGCCTGGATATGGACTTTGTTCGCACAAGGCGTTTTTTCCCCCCGGCTCCTCTCTCCTCTGGTCCTCTGCAATCCGTTCCTGTGCCTCCCGCCGTGGAGGCTATGCAAGTTGACCGGTCTCGCTTGACACCTCAAGAGAGGACACGACGCCGCATGGAGAATCTTTGCCTGTACTATGCCGGTACCGAACACTTCCTGAAGGATTGTCCTATCCGTTCTCCCCGCCTGGAAAGACGTACGCTGACTCCGCACAAAGGTGACACAGTTCTTGATGTCAACTCTGCTTCTCCACGTCTTACTGTGCCTGTGCGGATATCTTCCTCTACCTTCTCCTTCTCTACTATGGCCTTCTTGGATTCCGGATCTGCAGGAAATTTTTTTTTGGCCTCTCTTATCTACAGGTTCAACGTCCCTGTGACCAGTCTCGCCAGACCCCTCTACATCAATTGTGTTAACAATGAAAGATTGGACTGTGCCGTGCCTTACCGCACGGAACCCCTCCTAATGTGCATCGGACCTCATCACGAAAAAATTGAGTTTTTGGTCCTCAGGTTCTTTGGCCCCAAGAAGAGGGGGAGACCCAAGGGGGGGTACTGTTACGCCGAGCGCTCCGGGTCCCCGTTCCTCCCCGGAGCGCTCGCCTCATCCTCGCTACTACAGCGCCCCGGTCTGGTCCACTGACCGGGTGCGCTGCGGTACCGCCTCCAGCCGGGATGCGATTCGCGATGCGGGTGGCGCCCGCTCGCGATGCGCACCCCGGCTTCCGTACCTGACTCGCTCTCCGTCGGTCCTGTCCCGGCACGCGCGGCCCCGCTCCCTAGGGCGCGCGCGCGCCGGGTCTCTGCGATTTAAAGGGCCACTGCGCCGCTGATTGGCGCAAGTGGTTCTAATTTGTGTGTTCACCTGTGCACTCCCTATGTATACCTCACTTCCCCTGCACTTCCTTGCCGGATCTTGTTGCCCTTGTGCCTAGTGAAAGCGTTCCCTTGTTTGTTCCTAGCCTGTGTTCCAGACCTCCTGCCGTTGCCCCTGACTACGATCCTTGCTGCCTGCCCCGACCTTCTGCTACGTCCGACCTTGCTTCTGTCTACTCCCTTGTACCGCGCCTATCTTCAGCAGTCAGAGAGGTTGAGCCGTTGCTAGTGGATACGACCTGGTCACTACCGCCGCAGCAAGACCATCCCGCTTTGCGGCGGGCTCTGGTGAAAACCAGTAGTGACTTAGAACCGGTCCACTAGCACGGTCCACGCCAATCCCTCTCTGGCACAGAGGATCCACCTCCTGCCAGCCGGCATCGTGACATCCGGGCAAAACTATTTTATCCCCTATCAAAAGGACAGGGGATAAGAGGTCTGATCGCGCCCCCTCCCATAGACATGAATGGAGGGGGCGTGCAGGTGCTACATGGAGATCGCGGAGGGTCTCATCAGCGGGCCCCCCACGATCAGACACCTTATCCCCTATCCTTTGGATAGGGGATAAAATATTTTTGCCCGGAATACCCCTTTAATTTTCCACGCTCTAACACCGAAAATATTGAATATCTTGAAGTTCATGTTTTGAAAAATATTCAAGAATTTGAAAAACTGAACATCGATCCATTGGCGGAAAAAATTGTCAACAAATGTCAGATATGGAGTAAATTAGGGTTATATATGGTGGATAAAATTGCCTTGGTAAAAATGGTATTGTTACCAATGGTGTTGCATTATTTCAGGGTTAATTAATTTTAATTAATTTTTTGTAGCAATAGATAAAGGCATGGCCGTAAATGTTGGCACCCCTGATATTTTTCTAGAAAATGAAGTATTTCTCACAGAAAAGGATTGCAGTAACACGTTTTGCTGTACACATGTTTATTCCCTTTGTGTGTATTGGAACTAAACCAAAAAAGGAGGAAAAAAAGCAAAATGGACATAATGTCACCAAACTCCAAAAATGGGCTGGACAAAATTATTGGCACCCTGAACTTAATATTTGGTTGCGCACCCTTTGAAAAAAATAACTGAAATCAGTGGCTTCCTATAACCATCAATAAGCTTCTTACACCTCTCAGCCGGAATGTTGGATCACTCTTCCTTTGCAAACTGCTCCAGGTCTCTCATATTGGAAGGCGTCTTTTCCCAACAGCAATTTTAAGATCTCTCCACAGGTGTTCAATGGGATTTAGATCTGGACTCATTGCTGCCACTTCAGAACTCTCCAGCGCTTTGTTGTCATCCATTTCTGGGGGCTTTATGACATATTTGGGGTCATTGTCCTGCTGGAAGACCCAAGATCTTGGACGCAAACCCAGCTTTCTGACACTGGGCTGTACAGTGCGACCCAAAATCCATTGGTAATCCTCAGATTTCATGATGCCTTGTACACATTCAAGGCACCCAGTGCCAGAGGCAGCAAAACAACCCCAAAACATTATTGACCCTTCACCATATTTCACTGTAGGTACTGTGTTCTTTTCTTTGTAGGCCTCATTCTGTTTTCGGTAAACAGTAGAATGATGGACTTTACCAAAAAGCTCTATCTTGGTCTTATCTGTCCACAAGATGTTTTGCCAGAAGGATTTTGGCTTACTCAAGTTCATTTTGGCAAAATGTAGTCTTGCTTTTTTATGTCTCTGTGTCAGCAGTGGGGTCCTCCTGGGTCTCCTGCCATAACGTTTCATTTCATTTAAATGTTGATGGATAGTTCTCACAGACACTGATGCTCCCTGAGCCTGCAGGACAGCTTGAATATCTTTGGAACTTGTTTGGGGCTGCTTATCCACCATCCGGACTATAATGCGTTGACACCTTCATAAATTTTTCTCTTCTGTCCACGCCCCAGGAGATTATCTACAGTGCCATGGGCTGCAAACTTCTTGATAATGTTGCGCACTGTGGACAAAGGCAAATCTAGATCTCTGGAGATGGACTTTGTAACCTTGAGATTGTTGATATTTTTCCACAATTTTGGTTCTCAAGTCCTCAGACAGTTCTCTTCTCCTCTTTCTGTTGTCCATGCTTAGTGTGGCACACACAGACACACAATGTAAATACTAAGTGAACTTCTCTCCTTTTTTCTGCTTTCAGGTGAGATTTTCATATTGCCCACACCTGTTACTTGCCCCGGGTGAGTTTAAAGGAGCATCACATGCTTGAAACAATCTTATTTTTCTACAATTTTGAAAGGGTGCCAATAATTTTGTCCAACCCATTTTTTGGAGTTTGGTGACATTATGTCCAATTTGCTTTTTTTCCTCCCTTTTTTGGTTTAGTTCTAATACACAAAGGGAATAAACATGTGTATAGCAAAACATGTGTTACTGCAATCCTTTTCTGTGAGAAATACTTCATTTTCTAGAAAAATTTCAGGGGTGCCAACATTTAAAGCCATGACTGTAGGAAGATAAATTAGTTTATATGGGGTAGGAAAAAAGTTTGGCTTAAGAGTTGTTATTTAAATTCACTTATTGAAAAAGGGGGTTTGGGTTTGCCTAATTTTTATTATTATTTTGTAGTAACACAATTAAAGGGGTACTCCCGTGGAAAACTTTTTATATATATATATATATATATATATATATATATATATATATATATATATATATATATATATATATCAACTGGTGCCAGAAAGTTAAACAGATTTGTAAATTTACTTCTATTAAAAAATCTTAATCCTTACGGTACTTATTAGCTGCTGAATGCTACAGAGGAAATTGTTATCTTTTTGGAACACAGAGCTCTGTGCTGAGATCTCTGTCCATTTTAAGAACTGTCCAGAGTAGGAGAAAATCCCCATAGCAAACATATGCTGCTCTGGACAGTTCCTAAAATGGACAGAGATGTCAGCAGAGAGCACTGTGCTCGTGATGTCAGCAGAGAGCTCTGTGTTCCAAGTATTCAGCAGCTAATAAGTACTGGAAGGATTAAGATTTTTTAATAGAAGTAATTTACAAATCTGTTTAACTTTCTGGCACCAGTTGATTTAAAAACGTAAAAAAAAATTTTTCTAAATTTTTATTATTGTGGGCTACATTTTTAGTTCCCTGCCCATCCACATAAATTGGTCCCTTTTTAAAAATTAATTAACTTTTCGTTATAAAAAAAATATTTTGTTAAATACATTTTTCCATCCCTACTGCATCCTTTTTATTTATTTATTTCTTTTTTTTTAGTACCCAACAAATTTTGAAGAAAATGCCAAAGGGGCCAAAAATGCAATTTCCACTCAAATGCAAAAATGGCAGAAGAAACACCAGATGCAGGAAATTGCACTGGTGTTTTTTCTGGCGTTTTTTTCTGGTAGTTTTTTCACACACAAAAAACGCAGGACAAAAAACCCAAGTGGGAACTTAGCCTTATGTTTAGTTTTATGGTTAATAAAAAATAAAATAAAAAAACAGAAAAAGTGTTTATTGCCAGGTTCTGACCCCTGTAACATTTTTATTTATTTTTTTACACCTACAGAGCTTTGTTATAATTTATTTTCTGTGACATGAGCTGTAGTTTTTACCAGTAGTTTTGGCTTTTTGATCACTTTTTATAAAAAAATTTCTGGGATTTCATGTGACCCAAAATCACAAATTTTGCCATTTGTCCACTGTGCTGGGAAAAATAGGGAATGGGCCAGAGCACTGAATCAGCACTGCTACCCCCCTCAGTGGTCTTCTCAGAGAATGCCCACCATAATAAAGTGACGGCGTACCCTAGTAATATTCCATGGCTTTATCAGATGGGAATTCCCCTTTCCTTTAAGAATTAACCTCCAAGAAATAATGGCAGTGAAGTTGTTTTCAAGGGGAAACATTTGTCCTGGGGCAAATATAGAAAAACTGGGGATGTCCCTGGATATTTGAGAAGGGCTGGCATCTATGACGTGCCGTTCCTCAACAGCTAGAGGATAAAGATGTTTATAGATAGATCATATTTTACTTTGAAGATAAAGTAGGTATTCAACAAGATTAAAGGGGTATCACCACCTTCATGATGATACACAATAACAAGAGACGTAGCCCAGCAATCCTTACCCTACAGAAAGTATGTATTTTTGCCCTATCCCATCTCAAAGAGGTTATCCGAGAAAAGAAAAACAGCCAGTTTGCATAAACAGCACCACCCCTGTCCTCAGGTTGTGTGTGCTAGTAGCGCAATCCACTGCAGAAGCTGTTTCAAGTAGGTATACTTCTTTATTAAGCCGTGCAACAACGCGTTTCGAGGCCACAATGCCTCTTCATCAGGAAGATGTAAGCCATTCTTCCTGATGAAGAGGCATTGTGGCCTCGAAACGCGTTGTTGCACGGCTTAATAAAGAAGTATACCTACTTGAAACAGCTTCTGCAGTGGATTGCGCTACTAGCACCGTTTTTTTTCTTGTTCATCCATCCTGATATCCATCGGTCAGAGTTCCTCCATACCGACGCCGGGGAAGCGGCACCACCATTTCTTTGGTCTTGAATGACCCATGCGTATATAGTTGTTGTGGCTTTCTCACAACAACACCAGGTGAGCAGTTTTCCTTTTGAGTGTTTTATCTAACGACTCTGCTCCAAAATACCTGTAACGATACTGCCCTATGGGAAGCTCTGCCTCTCTTTTGTTCTAGATACATTTACTCAGGTTGTGTGTGGTATTACAACTGGGCTCCATTTACTTGAATGGGATTTAGCTGCAATACGACCCCCAACCTGAGGACAGGGGAGGTGGAGTTGTTCCTGGCTGGTTCCATTGACTTGACTTGTCCTTACTGAACAACTGCAGCCAGGAGGAGTTTCAGAGGCATAGTGTAGTGTCCCAGTAACTTTGTTCCAGCTACCATACTTAAAGAAGATGTTGTGTGGCAGTGAAACTGCATAAATCTGTTTGGGGTACCATAAATTTACTATAAAACAGTTTTTGTGCAGTGCTTTACATTAATAGTATACACTGAGGGAAAACCAGAGTGTAACGGTTACAATTTGCATACTGTTGTATCAGATGAATGATGCATTGGTCCCATGATGCTCCCTAGCCCAGAAGGCCAAAGGAAATATTCCCTAGTTTAGCTCTCATAGGAGATGGCTGGACCCAAAACCAGTCTAAGGGTACATTCAGACGAGCAGATTTTCAGCATATTTTGCTGCAGATCCGCTGCTGAAGGACCTCTGCATGCTGAATTTACATGTGCCTGCTCGGAGTGGCAATACGCCGCTACTCGCAGACACACTGTGATGTGTGAGGCACCGCACGCATGCGCAGTATTCTTGCAAATAGAAACTGTTTAGAAATAGCGATTGGCACTACCTGGCTCCGGCCTGCATTGGCATATCAAGAAATGAATGCGAGTGCTGGACAGTCCTTCACAGTGGCTCACCACAAGCGGTGCACCAATCACCAATCTTCGGTGCTCTAACCACTTATGGACAGCGACACATATCAACAAATGGAAGTCAATGAGAAAAAGAAAGATAAGGGGAGCACTCACAAACACTCGGTCTCAGTTGCGGTGCAGAAAGTTCCTTTATTCAGGTGCTGTACAGAACAAGCTGTATGCCAGGAACGCCGGTGTAACAGGTAAGCTTTCACGCCAACAACTGGGCGCTTCTTCAGACCACACCTCTTCCGTCACCTGACTCAGGTAAATACACCTCTGTGTCACTGTCACGATTCGGCAGGCTGGAGGTGGATCCTCTGTGCCAGAGAGGGATTGGCGTGGACCGTGTCGGTGGACCGGTTCTAAGTTGCTACTGGTTTTCACCAGAGCCCGCCGCAAAGCGGGATGGTCTTGCAGCGGCGGTAGCAACCAGGTCGTATTCACCGGCAACGGCTCAACCTCTCTGACTGCTGAGATAAGCGCGGTACAAGGGAGTAGACAAGAGCAGGGTCGGACGTAGCAGAAGGTCAGGGCAGGCAGCAAGGATCGTAGTCAGGGGCAACGGCAGGAGGTCTGGAACACAGGCTAGGAACACACAAGGAAACGCTTTCACTGGCACAATGGCAACAAGATCCGGCAAGGAAGTGCAGTGGAAGTGAGGTATAAATAGGGAAGTGCACAGATGAAGGTACTGATAAAACCCATGCGCCAATCAGTGGCGCACCGGCCCTTTAAATCGCAAAGACCCGGCGCGTGAGCGCCCTAGGGAGCGGGGCCGCGCGCGCCGGGACAGCACAGACGGGGAACGAGTCTGGTAAGTGGGTCGGGATGCGCATTGCGAGCGGGCGCATCCCGCATCGCGAATCGCATCCCGGCTGGGGACATTATCGCAGCGCACCCGGTCAGCAGGTCTGACCGGGGCGCTGCGAACAGGAGAACGCTGTGAACGCTCCGGGGAGAAGCGGGGACCCGGAGCCCTCGGCGTAACAGTCACTTGACGGAGGAAGGTGTTAACATGGATCAGTTAAAAACAAAAGCCGGTATGCGGACAAGCTGAAATACACAATACCACTGCTGTACTTAAAACTTTTTGGAAAAACGCTCATGTCCAACCTGTCATTAAGCCCAAGGCTGCCCTGGGCATTCCTTTTCAAAATTCAACGTCCTTCTTTTTGAAGAATAGTCTTCTTAGTGTCCGCACCAGCCGCAGGGTATATCCGTTCAATACCAAAAAAACTTCACTGCCGCGATGTCACTATTGTGACACTCGCGCATATGAGCAATCAGTCGGGGCAACCCTTTGCCCATCCTGATTGAATTAGCATGCTCTCTGAACCGTACATTGATTGCACGGGTCGTGCAACCAATGTAAAACCGATTGCAGCCGCAGCGGACACAGTAGACGACATTCTTCATTCTACAACAAATGAAATCCCTACAAGTAATATCCACACCTCCTACATTAATGTATTTATCTGAGCATAGAAATTTACACCAATTGCAACTACCGCACATAAAATTACCCTTCGGTCTATCTGCGCTTAACCAGTTAGTACTGGGGGAATTGCTTTTTAAGGTGCTGCTTACTAGCACATTGCTCAGATTTCTACATTTTTTAAAAGTGATCGGGGGGGGGGGGGGATTTTTGGTGAATTCCTGCAAGTCAAGGTCGTTCTGTAGTAGAACCCAGTTATCTTTTATCACCTTTCTGATTTTTTGAGCTACCGGGCTATAGGTGAAAGCGAATGAGAACCGATTCCGTTACTTAATATGAGTATTAGCTTTCTTTCTTTTTAACAGAGTCTCTTGTGGAAGGCAGTTGCCCTTGCCAGGGCTATGTCCAAAACCTCCTTTGGATAGCCCCTAATGAGGAGCCTGGCATGCAACTCGCTAGCTTGCACCTCGAAATCCTCCACCCGGGAATTGATTCTCTTTAAACGCAAGAACTGTCCATAAGGGACAGCCCTTTTGACATGCTCCGGGTGGTAGCTCCCGAAGTGCAGCAGCGAGTTGCAGGCCGTGGGTTTACGGCATCCCTGAGTAGTAACTATGCCGTCCCTGATGCTGACCTTAACATCCAGGAACTCTAGGTCGGGATCCCCGACCTTCCACGTGAACTTTAAGTTCATATAGTTTTCATCCTTTAGGGCGGATACGAAGTCCACAAAAGTGGACTCCGTCCCCGCCCACACGATGAAAACGTCGTCCACGAATCAATGATACTGGACGATGTTACCAATAAATCTGTTTGTATCAGTGAGGATATTCCTTTTTTCTAGGCCTGCCACATAAAGGTTCGCCAACGTGCAGGCCACTAGGGTCCCCATCGCGACCCAACCGGTCTGCGTGTACCATGTATTATCAAATTTGAAAGAGTTACAGGACAGAATAAACCTGAGGGCAACGCAAATAAAGTTGACATACCCAATGCTTCTCTCTGAGCACTCCAGAAAGCCTCTGATCACCTCGATACTCCTCTCCTGTGGTACACTGGTGTAAGATTTTCAATGTCTATTGACACCAGGAGACAGTCTTCGGGGATCATGAGGCCCTCCAGTGCCCTTAAGAAGTCGTTGGAGTCCCTTACTAACACTGGAATCTCATTTAGCAAGGGATGGAGCAACCAGCCTATGAACTGTGACAAGGGTTCTGTTAGAGTCCCCACACCGGAGACAATGGGTCTCCCGGGTGGGGACTCTAACGTTTTATGAACCTTGGGGAGGAAGTACCAGACTGCCTCGCTAGGTACGTCAGGTAGGAGTCTTTCGGCCATTTTTTGGACAGTATACCTTTCTCAAAATAGGTCCTAAGCAAAGATTGTAATCTACTTTTTTTGTGAATTT
This sequence comes from Hyla sarda, assembly GCF_029499605.1. Classification (NCBI taxonomy): domain Eukaryota; kingdom Metazoa; phylum Chordata; class Amphibia; order Anura; family Hylidae; genus Hyla; species Hyla sarda. The sequence goes on along the minus strand of NC_079192.1, from coordinate 54,277,420 downwards.
AAGGGGCTACCAGATAACTTTACATAATGGAGGGGGTTCTCTAACTGTCATAGTGCCTCTTTTATATAGTATTGCCTACTTATTAACACTATATTCCCCCCTTTATCCGATTTTTTGATGACGAGGTTATCTGCTTTTCTTAGCCTATCAAATGCTGTTTTTTTTCCCTTGAGATTTTATCAGGGTCTTTTGGATAGCACAGTGCCTTGATCTCTCCCAGAACCTTTTTCTGGAAGAGATCAAGGCCACTGCCAGGTGTCACCTGCGGGCAAAAAGTGGACTTTTTCCCCCTGTGAATTCAGGGACCTCTATAACCTCAGACTCGATCTCCCCCTCATCAGGGAGGAGATCCATTAAGGCATGCGCGGCGACTCGCACGTCGCTTCAGTGTGTTTGCACAGAGCGGCATATTGCCGATCTGAGCAGGCACATGTAAAGGCAGCATACAGAGGTCCTTCAGCAGCGGATCCGCAGCATAAAATATGCTCTAAATCCGCTCGTCTGAATGTACCCTAGGTCTGGCTTTTGCCAGAGCAACATCTCCTAGTCATGCCTATACTTTGCCCAAAGAGTTCCTTCTAGGTGACATCCTGGTGAATATACAGTACAGTAAAACTACCATGCTAACTTTATTCTATGGGTCAGTAGCCTCTTCTACAAGCAAGTCACTGTCCTGTTCCAGTCCACGATGTTAGGATAAAGTTCTCAAGTTCCAGCTCCAAGAAGGAGGAAATACAATAGAAATACAACTGGACAACCAGGATCACTCAACTACTTCATGGTTCACTCCATTTAAAATCAGGTGCACGCAAGGTCCGGGCCCCAGAACATTCAGAGAAAAACATAAGAAAAGCGCAGAACCATCTGATCTTCAGTTACAAAAAAGACAGATGCTTACCAATGTGGTTACCTTGTTTCGGCAGTACCATGCTGTCTTTGTCAAGTACATACACATTTAGTGACAAAAATTAAAGGGGTATTCCAGGAAAAAACTTTTTTTTATATATCAACTGGCTCCAGAAAGTAAGGCTGGGTCCACACTACGTTTTGTTCCATACGGGAGCGCATACGGCAGGAGGGAGCTAAAAGCTCGCGCTCCCGTATGTTACCGTATGCGCTCCCGTATGTAATTCATTTCAATGAGCCGACCGGAGTGAAACGTTCGGTCCGGTCGGCTCATTTTTGCGCCGTATGCGCTTTTACAACCGGACCTAAAACCGTGGTTGACCACAGTTTTAGGACCGGTTGTAAAAGCGCATACGGCGCAAAAATGAGCCGACCGGACCGAACGTTTCACTCCGGTCGGCTCATTGAAGTGAATGGCATACGGGAGCGCATACGGTCACATACGGGAGCGCAAGGTTTTAGCTCCCTCCTGCCGTATGCGCTCCCGTATGGGACAAAACGTAGTGTGGACCCAGCCTTACACAGATTTGTAAATTACTTCTATTAAAAAATCTTAATTCTTTCAATAATTATCAGCTGCTGAAGTTGAGTTGTTGTTTTCTGTCTGGCATCAGTGCTTTCTACTGACATCTCTGCTTGTCTCGGGAACTGCACAGAGTAGAAGATGTTTGCTATGGGGATTTGCTTCTAAACTGAGCGGTTCCCGAGACAGGTGTCATCAGAGAGCACTTAGACAGAAAATAACAACTCAACTTTAGCAGCTCATAAGTACTGAAAGGATTAAGTTTTTTTTAATAGAAGTAATTTACAAATCTTTTTAACTTTCTGGAGCCAGTTTTCTCCTGGATAACTCCCTTTAACTTTTACTGCCCTTCCCTCTATATAATTGGGTGTCCAAATCCAACGCCACCCTTCAAATCAGTTACCACAACAACTTAGTAGAAGTTGCAGTGCAGTGGGAGCTACCTACAGGGGGCAAATGAAGGAGTCTAATCAGAAAAGACGTCACCTGTGCGTCACTGCATACCACTGTCACAGCACTGCAATCTATATAGTTATGGGATGCTAGAGATGTGTAGGGATTGTGCATTGCTTCTTTTTAGCAATTTTTTTGTCTTTTATAGAAAATTATTTTGGTTGGGGTGCCCCTAACTGAAAACGATTAGAAAACACTGTCTTAGCTAGAGGAAAATAATGCTGAACCAGGGTCCCTGTACAATACACAAATCTCTTCAGAGACCTATGGTTGGAGTTAGTGCTGGGTGGCTATCATGTCATTGACTGTGTTCTGCATACGTCTCTTTGGGTATTGTGCAACAAGAGTTAATGAGAAAATAAGTATCCAACTGCTGTAGATCCTCATCAAGAGACAAGCTCTTTGGACTGTATCTGCCTCGGCATTACTCACTATACAGTGGTCCCTCAACATACGATGGTAATCCGTTCCAAATGGACCATCGTTTGTTGAAACCATCGTATGTTGAGGGATCCGTGCAATGTAAAGTATAGGACAGTGGTCTACAACCTGCGGACCTCCAGATGTTGCAAAACTACAACACCCAGCATGCCCGGACAGCCAACGGCTGTCCGGGCATGCTGGGAGTTGTAGTTTTGCAACATCTAGAGGTCCGCAGGTTGAAAACCACTGGTATAGGAGATAATACTCACGTGTCCCCGCCGCTCCGGACCGTCACCACTCGTCACCTCTGCCCTGGATGTCGCCTTCCATCGCTGTCGCCGCGTCCCCGGGGTGTCCCTGACGCTCCGGTAAGGCCTCTGCTTCCCCGGCATCCTCGCTCTCACGTCGCCACCATCAGGTCACTATGCACGCCGCTCCTATTGGATAATGGTGTGCGCAGCGACATGATGACGACGATGGAGAGCGCCGACGATGCCGGGGATCCCGAAGAGGACGCGCCGGAGCCCCGAGGACAGGTAAGTGATCGTCAGCGGACCACACGGGGCACCGTAAACGGCTATCCTGTGGCAGCTGAAGCAGTCTGCGCTGCCGGATAGCCGTTTATGCGATGGCCCCAACATACAAAAGCATTGTATGTTGATGCTGCCTTCAACATGCGATGGACTCTGAGAGGCCATCGTATGTTGAAATGATCGAATGTCAGGGCCATCGTAGGTCGGGGGGGGGGTCACTGTACTTACACAAGCTAACAGCACCTCCCTTTGGGTTCGTTCACACAGTCAGATCTGCAGCGTATTTTACGTTGCAGATCCGCCGACGATGGACCCTACAGTGTGCCTCCAGACGTGCTTGCTCAGAGCGTCAATCCGCCGCTACGAGCAGTCAAACTGTGATGTGCGAGTTGTCACGCGCATTTGTGGTGTACTCGCACACATCGGGACCACTCCCCATGCTCCCTGAGATAGGCCAAGAGCAGCTGCAATGTGTTTGAGTATACTGCGCATGCGCGGCGACTCTCACATCACAGTGTGTCTGCTCATCGCAGCAGAATGCCGCAGGCACATCTGGAAGCACACAATACGCTGTCGATCCGTCCGTGTGAACGAGCCCTTTAAAGGGACAGCGACCAAATACTTATTCATCTGCACTGAAGACTGTAACTTTCCACACTGTACTAAAGTAACTGTATCGATTGAATCTGCCCAGAAGTGTTTATGTTATTTTAACATAATCTTAGCATCCAGAAGTCGCATTCCTGCATTTTGCTGTAGGACTTGCTGGGAGTTGTAGTTTTGGAACAGCTGGAGGTCCGCAGGTTTGAGACCACTGCTGTACGCTGTATCCCTATGCCCGGGCTGCAAAAGATAAAGAAAATAAACTTTAACTTACCTACGTCGGCCTCACGCTGTTCCTGGGGACGGGAACGTCTGAGAGCCGTCAGCCTATTACCGGCCGCAGCGATGTCCCGCCCCGGCCGGTGATAGGCTAAGCCCACTGTCATGTAAGGAGCTCTGGCCGGCTTCTTACATGACAGTGCGTTTAACCTATCACTGGTCGGGGTGGAACATCGCTGCGGCCGGTAATAGGCTGACGGCTGTCTGACGTTCCCATCCCCAGGAACAGCGTGAGGCCGCCGTAGGTAAGTTAAAGTTTATTTTCTTTATCTTTTGAAGCCCGGGCATAGGGATACAGCGTACAGCAGTGGTCTCCAACCAGGAGACCTCCAGCTGTTGCAAAACTACAACTCCCAGCATGCCCGGACAGCCAACGGCTGTCCGGGCATGCTGGGAGTTGTAGTTTTGCAACATCTGGAGGTCCGCAGGTTGGACACCACTGGCGTACAGTATAGGGTTCCAGTGCCGGCAGCCCCCAACAAAGAGGAGGATGGCAGTGCTTGCGGGTGACATATGTGAGTAGTACCCCTGTGGGCTGATAATTAATTGGGGGGGGGGGGGGGAGCAGAACGGCGCTGGCGGATAACATGATTTGGGGGGGGGGAGGAGCAGAACAGCGCTCGCGGGTCACATGTTTTGGGGGTTGTGGGGGTGAAAGAAATACCGTTATATACCGTGGAACCGCCATAAGTTACAAGAATACCATAATAGACATATTTGGTCATACCGCCCAGCTCTAACGTCACTCTGCCTTCTGACATTTATGAAGAACTACTACTCCCAGCTATTCTGCACTGTCACATTCATCATCCCTGTGGGTACCACACAAATTGGGATTGCCTTTTTAGTGATTATACATGTAAGTGTATTATTGGTTATAAATCTACGGTAATTACTTGACGTAGTCGTCTTCTTCCTTATTATAACACAATATTAATTGTAGACAGAAATATTTGTTTTTGCTGAGAATTCTGCTCCTCTAATCCCCAGTGATCCTCTATATACAGACAATACCGCACAGACGTGTCTATGGAGATTGACGGCTACGAGACGGTATGATTCCGGTCAAAGACTAATATCTTTGAAGATTACCTCAGAAGAACTCGCAACTATGGCAACAATGGAAGATAATGTTTGAGAAGACTTGTGCAAGCTGAGCCTGACTGTGTGTGTCTCAATGTCTTATATTAATGCTAACAATAATATCCTACGCGTTCCAGATTTGTCTATTCCTACTAAAAGCAAGTGGCGACAAAAATGCGGTCCCAAGGATTTACACAATTTGGGATAATACAATAGCGGCTTAGCCAGATTTATACCGTAAGGAGCCGGACCTATGATACACCTAGTGACTAGTAAATAAGCCCACTGTGTGAATAAACCCTCATACACAATATTTGCATTACTAATACTGTATGCATTGTTTTTAACCTTTGTTCCAACACTATAGGCACTGCATCCACTATTTACATGGGCCCTGAATATGATACGATTTACCTGGGTACTGTATTATTCTATGGGACATTATATGGCACTATTAAAGAAGCACTCCAGGATTTTGTTGACCATATTATCTCATCCCATACATGACAATGAGGTCACTGGACTCCATTGGCCTCCACAGTCACCAGATCTCATCCAATAGATCACCGCTGGGATGTGGTGGAACCGGAGTGATGTCATCATGTTCATATGGAGGGACTGTGTGATGTCGTCATGTCCATATGGAGGAACTGTGTGATGTCATCATGTCCATATGGAGGAACTGTGTGATGTTCATATGGAGGGACTGTGTGATGTCGTCACGTCCATATAGAGGAACTGTGTGATGTCATCATGTCCATATGGAGGAACTGTGTGATGTCGTCATGTCCATATGGAGGAACTGTGTGATGTCGTCATGTCCATATGGAGGAACTGTGTGATGTCGTCATGTCCATATGGAGAACTGTGTGATGTCATCATGTTCATATGGAGGAACTGTGTGATGTCATCATGTCAATATGGAGGAACTGTGTGATGTCATCATGTCCATATGGAGGAACTGTGTGATGTCATCATGTCCATATGAAGCAACTGTGTGATGTCATCATGTCCATATGAAGCAACTGTGTGATGTCATCATGTCCATATGGAGCAACTGTGTGATGTCATTGTGGTGACGCCAAAGTTGTGGTGTGACCACGGGGTGTGAAGGGTGTAGGTGGATGGGGCAGATGGTATAGCCCAGGGACAAGGTGTTATTAACCCCTAATGTTCGTGACGCCAGAGGGGATTTTCGGTAGCACCGCTATGCCGAGGTTAGGCAGGGCAATAATAGTCCAAGACCAGATAAGGGTTAACGGTATCTTTACTGATGTTAGACAGTTGTTAAAGTCTTTACAGCTAGGTCAGAATCCCAGAGAGTCAACCAATAACACGGAAAGGGCCTGGCAGCTTGCTGGGACTTACAGTACTTTTGGGTCAGACTTCAATACAGCCACTCTGACTATAATTGACTTGACTAGTGACTTGTCTTTAGTAGAGACAGTAGTAGAGACAGTAGGCATAGATGGCTGGACTTACTGATATATGCAGGCTTGATGCCTCTAGGTGTACTGGATGCTGGATCTGAGGTGTCTGTACTTTGCTGTTCCTCAGGATCTAAGAGCAATTAATGATCAAATCGAGATTGTAATGTCTCCCCCTCTTATAAAGGGGGGCTGAGCAAGAAGCCCATAGGTCAAGCTGCAGGTCAGGTGGTAAACTGGTGCTCTCTGGGTAACATAACACATCATGTGAATATAACATGTGATACCTAAAAAGGTCCTTTATACACATAGTACAGAACATTATACTGACTAAACACAGTAACACTAGCTTCAATACTGGGGGAGACACTGCAGGAGGGCTCCTAGAACACTGAGGGACTCAATCTGACAGGGCCTAAGTACTGGGGTTATATCCTGTACTGGGACATTACATCATCATGTCCATTTAGAGAACCTGTGTGATGTCATCATGTCCATATGGAGAAACTGTGTGATGTCATCATGTCCATATGGAGGAACTGCGGGATGTCATCATGTCCATATAGAGAAACTGTGTGATGTCATCATGTCCATATGGAGGAACTGTGTGATGTCATCATGTCCATATAGAGAAACTGTGTGATGTCATCATGTCCATATAGAGAAACTGTGTGATGTCATCATGTCCGTATGGAGGAACTATGTGATGTCATCATGTCTGTATAGAGGGAAATCTCTGAGGAATGTTTCCAGCACCTTGTAGAAAGTATGCCACCAAGAATGAAAGCGAAAGAGAGTCCAAAACGGACTAGTAAAGTGTACCTAATAATGTGGCCAGTGAGTGTAAATTAGGATGGCATCCTCCACAAGCCCGTCAGCTCCTCGTGGGCTCGGTTGACAAGAATAGTGTAGACACAAGAACAACATAGTGCAGGACCCTCCAATACCATGTACACTGCTCAAAAAAATAAAGGGACACTTTAACAACACAATGTAACTCCAAGTCAATGACACTTCTGTGAAATCACACTGTCCACTCAGGAAGAACACTGATTGACAATCAATTTCACATGCTGTTGTGTAAATGGAACCGACAACAGGTGGAAATTATAGGCAATTAGCAAGACACCCCCAATAAAGGAGAGGTTCTGCAGGGGGTGACCACTGATCACTTCTCAGTTCCTATGCTTCCTGGCTGATGTTTTGGTCAGTTTTGAATGCTGGCGGTACTTTCACTCTAGTGGTAGCATGAGACAGAGTCTACAACCCACACAAGTGGCTCAGGCAGTGCAGCTCATCCAGGATGGCACATCAATGCGAGCTGTGCAAGAAGGTTTGCTGTGTCTGTCAGCGTAGTGTCCAGAGCATGGAGGCGCTACTAGGAAACAGGCCAGTACATCAGGAGAAGTGGAGATGGCTGTAGGAAGGCAACAACCCAGCAGCAGGACCGCTACCTCCACCTTTGTGCAAGGAGGAGCAGGAGGAGCACTGCCAGAGCCCTGCAAAATGACCTCCAGCAGGCCACAAATGTGCATGTGTCCACTCAAACGGTCAGAAACAGACTCCATGAGAGTGGTATGAGGGCCCGAGGTCCACAGGTGGGGGTTGGGCTTACAGCCCAACACCATGCAGGACATTTGGCATATGCCAGAGAACACCAAGATTGAAAGCAGGTTCACACTGAGCACATGTAACATACGTGACTGAGTCTGGAGACACCGTGGAGAACGTTCAGCTGCCTGCAACATCCTCCAGCATGACTGGTTTGGCAGTGGGTAAGTAATGGTGTGGGGTGGCATTTCTTTGGGGGGACCGCACAGCCCTCCATGTGCTTGGCAGAGGTAGCCTGACTGCCATTAGGTACCGAGATGAGATCCTCAAGACCCCTTGTGAGACCATATGCTGGTGCGGTTGTCCCTGGGTTCCTCCTAAAGTAAGACAATGCTAGACCTTATGTGGCTGGAATGTGTCAGCAGTTCCTGCAAGAGGAAGGCATTGATGCTATGGACTGGCCCTCCCGTTCCCCAGACCTGAATCCGATTGAGCACATCTGGGACATCATGTCTCGCTCCATCCACCAATGCCACGTTGCACCACAGACTGTCCAGGAGTTGGCGGATGCTTTAGTCCAGGTCTGGGAGGACATCCCTCAGGAGACCGTCCTCCACCTCATCAGGAGCATGCCCAGTCATTGTAGGGAGGTCATACAGGCACGTGGAGGCCACACACACTACTGAGCCTCATTAGGACTTGTATTAAGGACATTACATAAAGTTGGATCAGCCTGTAGTGGGGTTTTCCACTGTGATTTTGAGTGTCACTCCATATCCAGACCTCCATGGGTTGATAAATTTGATTTCCATTGATAATTTTTGTGTGATTTTGTTGTCAGCACATTCAACTATGTAAAGACGAAAGTATTTCATACGATTATTTCATTCATTCAGATCTAGGATGTGTTATCTTAGTGTTCCCTTTATGTTTTTTGAGCAGTGTATATAGCACAACAGTATCATGCGGTGATATAATAATTTATTTTATACTCTATTTATTCATGCATTTTATAACTGATTTAGTTCTGTAATAACTCATTTGTGATTGTTCTATTATTATGTTGTTTCCTGTGCATTTGCACACATTTTAGTTGGTATTTTCCTGTCCGGTCCTGATAAGTCATGTTGTTCACATAGCTTTTGCAAGCTTCACATTTACCTATGGTCCGCCATTATTGGTGGTCTTTTTATGTACCTCAATGTGTATGTTTATGTTGTACATGTGTAAAAACAAAGGACAAAGGGGTACTATTTTGTGTATTATCGATAAACAATGGTAGCAGGTATATGGCACAGATACAACAATTGAATGTGTAGCAACCTTGTGGGGGTGTAGTATAGGCACAACACCACTGAACGCTTTAAGTAGATGGATTACTGCAATACCTTATGGAGTCACTAGGAATCGGGTGAGTAGCAAGACTTTAAAAAGATTAGTATCAAGAAAGGGAAAAAAGGATACTTTGAAGTTTTTTTTCTTTTTTATGCTGCCCATAGTATTATATGGGCAGTGTGATGGCCCTTACTACCATATGGGGCAGTGTGATGGCCCTTACTACCATATGGGGCAGTATGAGGGCCCTTACTATTATATGGCGGCAGTATGAAGGCTTTTACTACCATATGGGGACAGGGAGAAGGCCCTTACTAGTATATGGTGCCATGTAAGGACCCTTACTACTAAATAGGAGCAGTGTTATACGTATGGTAAGTTTGTAGAGGTGAGGATGATGCTGGAGAGAAGAGTTTAAAGGGGTTATCCAGGAAAAAAACTTTGTTTTATATATCAACTGGCTCCTGAAAGTTAAGCAGATGTGTAAATTACTTCAATTAAAAATCTTAATCCTTTCAGTACTTGTGAGCTGCTGAAGTTGAGTTGTTCTTTTCTTTCTAAGTGCTCTCTGATGACACGTGTCTCCGGAACCACCCAGTTTAGAAGCAAATCCCCATAGCAAACCTCTTCTTCTCTGTGCAGTTCCCGAGACAAGCAGAGATGTCAGCAGAGAGCACTGTTGCCAGACAGAAAATAACAACTCAACTTCAGCAGCTGATAATTATTGAAAGGATTAAGATTTTTTAATAGAAGTAATTTACAAATCTGTTTAACTTTCTGGAGCCAGTTGATATATATACATACATATATATATATATATATATATATATATATATATATATATATATATATATATAAAAAGTTTTTCCTAGAATACCCCTTTAAAATGTTTGAACAACAGATTCCGTAAAGACGAGTCATGGCTGAAGAAGTCTTCATCATGGTCTGGGCCAGATGGAGAAGAAAGGAGAAAGTGAACAACTCGGATCTGAGAAGACGCCAGCTGTGATTCACTGGGTGTAACTATAATTACTTATATGGTCTATAGAGTCTGTACATAGGTGGGACTTACCTCTGTAGGGTCAGTGTATGAGGAGGGAGAGGGAAGGGTAGGTAGGGTCTGTAAATATGGATTTTATTTATGAACAGTAATTACAGTATAGCTGTATTATCCAGTCACTATGTGGTGTAATGGTAGTTGTTCTATAATAATTGGTAACGTTTGTCTTAGTATACTGGATTTGGTCAGATACAGTATACTGGTTTTATTCAGTAACTGTATAACTAGTATATCTAAGTATACTCTATTCCCATGTGTTTATTCCCATGGATTTACAAAGTTAGGTCTTGGGATACAAATAAAGCCTAGCCTCCCCCCTGCCCCACCCAAAAATTTGTTTTAATGACAGTGCCCATTTAAGGTGTACACCCAAACAACTAAAGCACTCTCCTAGTTATTCACACCTATCAAACCAAATGCTCGAGTCTCTAGAGAATTCTAGAAACTACCAGAACCTAGAAGGTAAGGAGACATTAATAATATGTTAAAGGACTACGTACTCCGGTGAAAAACTTTTTTTTTTTTTTTTAAATCAACTGGTGCCAGAAAGTTAAACAGATTTGTAAATTACTTCTATTAAAAAAATCTTAATCCTTCCTGTACTTATTAGCTGCTGAATACTACAGCGGAAATTCTTTTCTTTTTGAAACACAGAGCTCTCTTCTGACATCTCTGTCCAATTTAGGAACTGTCCAGAACAGCATATGTTTGCTATGGGGATTTCCTTTTACTCTGGACAGTTCCTAAAATGGACAGAGATGTCAGCAGAGAGCACTGTGCTCATGATGTCAGCAGACAGCTCTGTGTTTCAAACGGAAAAGAATTTCCACTGTAGTATTCAGCAGCTAATAAGTACAGGAAGGATTACAAATCTGTAATTTACAAATCTGTTTAACATTCTGGCACCAGTTGATTTAAAAAAAAAAGTTTTTCACCGGAGTACCTCTTTAACATCTTAAAGGAGTAGTAACATTAAGGATGTGTTCACACATTTAGGTTTTTAATTGCAATTATTGAATATAAAGCCAGGAATGGATCTGAGAAGATGAGAAGTCTCAGTTTTTCCCTGGTTCCTGGCTTTGTATTTAATAATTGCAATAAAAAACCTGAACGTGTGAACACAGCCTAAATGCATATCATACAAAGAGAGGTAGTAATGATCAGGGAACATTCACACGTGATAGTAGGGAAACTATATATGTTGCAGTGCAGTTGTCTTTACTGTGAGCAGGGATCTCAGGGATGCCCATTACAAAACTTAGAACGGGCCCAACCCCCATATGAGCAAATTGTGTCTCCCTTTATTTGTCTGTCCTAATCCTATAATAGACCTTTTGTGTCAGGTCACACATAGCAGTAATCCTAAGAATTTTCCACATCGAATTTCGGCAGCATTTGAGGTCAAAGCAAAGCAAGAAAGAGTAAAAAAAATTTTAAAAGTCATCCACAGAAAAAATTCTAATAAAATGTGTTGACAGATTGACCTGCAGTGTGGCCGTACCATAAGGCCGGATTCGCACGGCAGAATTTTTGCACTGAATTCTGCATGAATTTATAGCCACTACACTTCAATGAGATTCCGCTGTCCCTTTTACACAGCAGAATTTCTGCTGCAGGAATTCCATTGAAGTGAATGGGCTATAAGGGGGGGGATTTATATAAACCTGTCTAGAAAAATAGTGGTGCAGTTGCCCATAGCAACCAATCAGATTGCTATTTTAATTTTTCCTAGGCCTCTTTAAAAATGAAAGAAGAAATCTGATTGGTTGATATGGGCAACTGCACCACTCTTCTGCACAGTTTTTGATAAATCTCCCCCTTAGGGTCTATTCACACGGCACAATTTCTGCATGCAGAATTCAGCACAGATTCCGCATGTGGATTCCACTTCAAATTAAAGCCCATAGACTTCTATGGGATTCCGCACTTCCATTCACACTTCTGAATTTCCGCATGTGGACTCTGCACCAATTCCGCACAAAATCCATACAAGCCAGAAACCACCCAAATGAATGCGGAAGCGGAATTGGTGCGGATGTGCGGAAATTCCAAGCAGAATCTGGCGAAAAAATTCTGCTTGGGAGTCCCTTTGCAGCACATTCCCGTTGTTTTTAATGGGATTCTTCTACATTGTGCCTATGCAGAATTTCTGTGATGGAAACATCTGCTGCGGGAAGCCCAATTCTGGCCACCACCAAAAGAATGGACATGCGCTGTCACAATAAACAGCAAAGCATTTCCAAGCGATTCTAGCGCCGGCATGGTCCATTGATGCCCACTGTCTGTGGAATGGCCGCCAGATATTTTCTGTCTGGACATTCTGCAAGAATTCTGCTGTGTGAACATGACCTTAGTGTATATGTGCACACTACAGAATTTCTGAGTTCCTGCTTTGAAATAAAGCCGCTTTCTTTTCTGTGATTTTTTTCTATGTTCAGTGGACATTTTGATTTTCGGACAGAAATGCTGTGGATTTTTAGCAGAATTTTCATCTGAGATATCTGTGCGGAATTTTGTGTGGAAATTACAGGGTGTAGCCAAACAAGCTAGCTCTGCCCTATATTAACCCCTAGAGGACACGGGGAGATTTATCAAAACCTGTGCAGAGCAAAAGTTAACCTGTTGCCCATAGCAACCAATCAGATCGCTGCTTTCATTTTGTAGAGGGCTTGTGAAAAATGAAAGAAGCGATCTGATTGGTTGCTATGGGCAACTCAGCAGCTTTTCCTCTACGCAGGTTTTGATAAAAGTACTTGGCATACCAGGATGTACATGTATGTTCTGAGTCCCGTCGCATCTATAAAGCGAGTGCAGGAGCAGCACTTACATCATAGACCGTGGGCCCAGCCGCTACCAGCAGCCAGGGACCCACCAGTAATCAGATCACTGATGTCCGCCAGACCACGGGTGATCAGATCAACCAAGAGCGTGTACGGGGTCTCCTTACCTGCCTCCAGCCGTCATTATGGGGTCTTCTTTCCTGGTCTGCCTTCAAGCAGACCAGAGAAGTAGATCACATATAACACTGATCAGTGATTTGCCTATGCATAGCAATGATCAGTAGGTTGTAATAAATAGTCCTCTTTAGGGACTAAAAAAAGTGTAAAAAAAAAAAAGTTTTAATATAAGTGAATAGGTCCTCCCCCAATAAAAATAAAATTCCCCTCTTTTCCCATTTTACAAAATAAAAGAGTAAAAAAAAAAAATCAACATACTTGGTATTACAGCGTGCGGAAATGTCCGATCTATTAAAATATTATTTTAATGATCCTGTGCGGTGAATGGCGTAAACGTAAAAAGATACCAAAGTTTAAAAATACAGATTTTATGTCTTATATCAGAAAAAATGAATACAAAGAAATTAAAAAGTCACGTATACACAGCATGCCAAAGGTTGCCTTGGCATGCTGTGACATGTAGTTTTACAATAGCTGGAGGCACACTGTTTAGAAAACACTGTGTTATAGCCCCTCTGCTCCATGCCTGTCATCTGGCATGGAGCAGAGTTCGCTCCATGCACCAGATGACTGGGGTGCCTTGCCAGAGATCATGGAGGTCCAAGCGGCAACCTACCCGCAATCAGACATTTTAACCCCTATACTTTGAATAGTGTATAAGATGTCTAGAGGCAGAGTACCCCTTTAATATGTGTTATGTTTTCCCTGATGATTTTGTACGTTTGCCCCCTGACAAACAAATAGTAACATAGTAACATTGTAACATAGTTCATAAGGTTGAAAAAAGACCAGAATCCATCAAGTTCAACCTATAACCCTAATGAGTCCCTACTGAGTTGATTCAGAGAAAGGCAAAAAAATAAATAAACTCATACTAGAGGTAAAAATTCCTTCCCGACTCCAAATATGGCATCAGAATAAATCCCTGGATCAACATTCTGTCCCTATAAATCTAGAATCCATAACCTGTAATGTTATTACTCTCCAAGAATGCATCCAGACCCCTTTTAAATTCTTTTACAGAGTTCACCATGACCACCTCCTCTGGCAGAGAATTCCACAGTCTCACTGCTCTTACAGTAAAGAACCCCCGTCTGTGCTGGTGTAGAAACCTTCTTTCCTCTAGACGTAGAGGATGCCCCCTTGTTATAGATACAGTCCTGGGTATAAATAGATGATGGGAGAGATCTCTGTACTGTCCCCTGATATATTTATACATAGTTATTAGGTCTCCCCTAAGCCTTCTTTTTTCTAAACTAAATAACCCTAATTCTGATAATCTTTCTGGGTATTGTAGTCCTCCCATTCCCCGTATTACTCTGGTTGCCCGTCTTTGAACCCTCTCCAGCTCCACTATATCTTTCTTGTACACTGGTGCCCAGTACTGTACACAGTATTCTATGTGTGGTCTGACTAGTGATTTGTACAGCGGTAGAATTATTTCCTTGTCGTGGGCATCTATGCCCCTATTGATGCACCCCATGATTTTATTTGCCTTGGCAGCAGCTGCCCAACACTATTTACTATTTACTATTAACTAAGACTACTAAATCCTTTTCCATGCCAGTCATCCCAAGTGTTCTCCCATTTAATACATAATCCCAGCCCGGATTTTTCTTCCCCATGTGCATTACCTTACATTTCCCTTCCCAAACCTCCAACCTATCCAGATCCATTTGTAACAGTGCACTGTCCTCTATTGTGTTTACCGCTTTACAGAGTTTAGTATCATCTGCAAAGTTTGTTACTTTACTATTCAACCCCTCTACAAGGTCATTAATGAATATATTAAATAGAACAGGACCCAAGACGGACCCCTGTGGTACCCCACTAGTAACAGTCATCCAATCAGAATAAGTACCATTAATAAACACCCTCTGTTTTCTATCACTTAGCTCAGTGTTTCCCAACCTTTTTCGGGTCGGGGCACACCTCGGAATTTTTTTTTCCACGGGGCACCACTACCGAGGTTGAGGAGTGTACAGGGGTGACAAAGGGGTGTAGAGGAGTGTACAGAGGGGTGTAGAGGAGTGTACATGGGTGACAAAGGGGTGTAGAGGAGTGTACATGGTGGGTGACAGAGGGGTGTAGAGGAGTGTACATGGTTGACAAAGGGGTGTAGAGGAGTGTAGGAGTGTACAGAGGGGTGCAGAGGAGTGTACATTGGTGACAGAGGGGTGTAGAGGAGTGTACATGGGTGACAAAGGGGTGTAGAGGAGTGTAGGAGTGTACAGAGGGGTGTAGAGTGTACATGGGTGACAAAGGGGGGTAGAGGAGTGTACATGGGTGACAGAGGGGTGTAGAAGGGTGTAGAGGAGTGTACATGGGTGACAGGGTGTAGGAGTGTACAGAGGGGTGTAGAGGAGTGTACATGGGTGACAGAGGGGTATAGAGGAGTGTACATGGGTGACAGAGGGGTGTAGAGGAATGTACATGGGTGGCAAATGGGTGTAGAGGAGTGTACATGGGTGACAGAGGGGTTTAGAGGAGTGTACATGGGTGATAGAGGGGTGTAGAGGAGTGTACATGGGTGACAGAGGGGTGTAGAGGAGTGTACATGGGTGACAGAGAGGTGTACATGGGTGACAGAGGGGTGTTGAGGAGTGTACATGGGTGACAGAGGGGTGTAGAGGAGTGTACATGGGTGACAAAGGGGTTTGGAGGAGTGTACATGGGTGACAGAGGGGTGTAGAGGAGTGTACATGGGTGACAGAGGGGTGTAGAGGAGTGTACATGGGTGACAGAGGGGTGTAGAGGAGTGTACATGGGTGACAGAGAGGTGTAGAGGAGTGTAAATGGGTGACAGAGGGGTGTTGAGGAGTGTACATGGGTGACAGAGGGGTGTAGAGGAGTGTACATGGGTGACAAAGGGGTTTGGAGGAGTGTACATGGGTGACAGAGGGGTGTAGAGGAGTGTACATGGGTGACAGAGGGGTGTAGAGGAGTGTACATGGGTGACAAAGGGGTGTAGAGGAGTGTACATGGGTGACAGGGGGTGTAGAGGAGTGTACATTGGTGACAGAGGGTGTAGAGGGGTGTACATGGGTGACAAAGGGGTGTAGAGGAGTGTAGGAGTGTACAGAGAGGTGTAGAGTGTACATGGGTGACAAAGGGGTGTAGAGGAGTGTACATGGGTGACAGAGGGGTGTAGAAGGGTGTAGAGGAGTGTACATGGGTGATAGGGTGTAGATGAGTGTATAGAGGGGTGTAGGAGTGTACAGAGGGGTGTAGAGGAGTGTACATGGGTGACAGAGGGGTATAGAGGAGTGTACATGGGTGACAGAGGGGTGTAGAGGAGTATACATGGGTGGCAAAGGGGTGTAGAGGAGTGTACATGGGTGACAGGGGGGTTATCATGGGTGACAGGAGGGTGTACATGGGTGTGGACCGTGATGACGGGGGGTGGACAGGGGTGACAGGTGGGGTGGACATGGGTGACAGGGGGGTAAACATGGGTGACGGGGGGTGGACATGGGTGACAGAGAGGTGGACAAGGCGGACATGGATGACAGGGGGGTGGACATGTGGGTGGACAGGGGTGACAGGGAGGTGGACAAGGCAGACATGGGTAACAGGGGGGGGTGGACATGAGTGACAGGGGGGTGGACATGGGTGACAGGGGGGGGGTGGACATGGGTGACAGGGGGGGTGGACATGGATGACAGGGGGGGGGTGGACATGGGTGACAGGGGGGTGGACATCAGTGACGGGGGGTAGACGGTGGACCTGGGTGACGGTGGTAGGGGGGATTTGGACAGGGTTGAGAAGGGGTAACTGAGGGGCGGAAAGGGTACGGTACCTTAAGCAAGCTTGCAGCCCAGCCCAGCTTGCAGTTCCATGGCAGGCACGGGAGTCCGGTGCAGACGCAGCTTGTTCCGTTTTGTGTTTTTTTTTCAATTTTTTTTTATATTTTACATTTTTCTCTATAGCTTTTAATGCTTCTTCACTGTCGTCCTGTTTTAGTAGTTTAAATGCTTTATTTTTGTCATTTATTGCCCCCTTAACATTTTTGTTCATCCATATTGGTTTTCGTTTATTTCTGACCCTTTTATTCCGATGAGGTTCATACATCTTACAGTGAGAATTTAATGATCAGTCGACAATTTAATAATAGGTTTATTTTGAACAGTAGGAGACAGAATAACAACAAAAATAAGGAATTAAATTAAATAAATTATGAATTGATTTACATTTTTTAAGTATTTGATCCCTTATCAAACAGCAAGATTTCTGACTCCCGGATGTCTTTTATACAGGTAACGAGCTGAGATTGGGAGCACTCTCTTACAGGGAGTACTCCTAATCTTAGTTTGTTGCCTGAATAAAAGACACCTGTCCACAGAAGCAATAAATCAGATTACAATCTTTCCACTGTGGCCAAGACCAAAGAGCTGTCCAAGGATGTCAGGGACAAGATTGTAGACCTACCCAAGGCTGATGGGTTACAAGACCATCGCCAACAGCTTGGTGAGAAGTTTACAACAGTTGGCGCAATTATTCGCAAATGGAATGAATACAAAATATCTGTCAATCTTCCTCCATGCAAGATCTCCCAGCCCTCAGTGTGCCATGCCAGCCTGTGACAACAGCAGGAGAGCCACAGGTCGGCTATCCCTGGTCTACAGTGACAAGTGGATAAGTACTTGAAGCAAATATGCAAAAAATGTCTAGTTTTTTTTAAGACTATAATGTGGGTACTACTGTTTGTTAATTGAGATCTCTTTATTATAAAACATGCTGCACATACAATGTTCTGCACTGCAGAGCAGGTTGTGAAGCAGCACACAAGATATCATAGGTGTTCATACCATGGGGGCAGACAGGGCAGCTGCTATGGGGCCCTTGGAGAGGCTCTTTGCAGAACTCCTCTATCCAGGAAAATGCATTGGGTTATAGAAAGCAAAGAGAAATAAACACATTTCTGTCCTGGGGGAGGCAGGGGGATCAGACACCATATTAGGAGGTCAATTTTAATATTTGCTATGGCGCCCCCTTTTCTTCTATGTACACCACTGCAAGTTATACTAATATACATCATACATAGTATGACAGCATAGCATACAGAGGAGATTTCTCCACACTATACATATTACCACATGCTACACACTATTGGGGGAATTTATAATTGAAATTGTATAGTTATCAGTAGCGCTGGAATGGTATGTTACCGGCTGCCAAGATAACGCTGAGAGGGTCCTGACCACTCCTCACATGGATAATGAATTTAAAACTTAATATAGTATTAGCGTATCGGCGCACAGAAACAATAAAAAGGTATGTTTAAATTTGCTAAAGTTGGCCGTATCCTTGATATAAGGAGCCGGTAAGTACTAAGACTATATAACTGATGATAATTCTTGTCAGATATACCAAAAATTAATTAAACCTAAATGTCCATGGATTTAATAACACCTAAAGCAGAAAACCGGATGATGACAAAGAAATTTGAAAGTTATTTGCAACTGACTTGCGATCACAGCATCCCGTTACAAATGTTGCGATAATGTTTCCGATGTGAATACAATGACTACAATCTCTGACACAAATGTGGTAAGAGCCAAGTATTTCATAAAAAGTGAACCAGTACCTGTAAGCATACAGCGCTCGTGTTAGAGCTGTGGCCCGGAGGTTGTTTCCCACTTATGATCCAGGTAGGAACGTAAACTGAAATAGATATCCGTGGTGGTTGATGATTGGAATCGATGTCCGCTATGGTTCCGAGGAGCCGCAGAGAGCTCCCTTCAATACGGGTTTTTTTTGCAGCGATTACACACACCGTGAGGATCGCTCCGGCCGGATAGCGTCTCACCGGTGTGGCGAGCTGAACAACGGATCATGTTGCGGTATTGCCTGGGCGCTACTTAGTGACGTCACTATTGTTGTAGGGCACAGAAGCCGGGTCAGATCCAATGCATTTCGGATAGTTCGCTATCCTTCCTCAGGGATACGCTAATACTATATTAAGTTTGGAATTTATAATTGGTTTTACCCTGGTTTTGTGGTGTACATTTGTCTCACAGTTTGTCTCAGTTGCTGTTTTAAGACTTTTCATTGCGACTTTTGCTTTAGAAGTTTTATTTTTTTAAAGAACATACCAAGTCATGATACGATGCAGTGGTAAGGAATTTATCATATGCCACTTTTCAGTTTGTCGCATCTTTGGTCGCAACTGCGCTTAATTAGGCACAAATCTACACCAGCCCTGACCTGGCTTACAAAACTGACTGTTGACAGCATTATTAAAAAGTCACACATTTTGTCGCATGGGATAAAAATTTGCACAAAAAGTCGCAGAGGAATCACCATACAAAGGGGTGTACTGAAGTAAGAAATGTGATCAGCACCAGATTTATCACTTGCTCTGCACCATGCAGCAAATCTGGTGCAGGTACACAGTTTCCACCACATGAATTAATGGGGTAAAAAGATGTTCACCTACACCACTCTTAATGAATTCCCATATATATATATATATATATATATATATATATATATATATATATATATCTTACCACATGCTACACTAATATGCTTAAATAAAATCCAATAAATAAAAGTTCAGTAAACATTGCAGACAGTGTTGACGGTTGGGTGGTTACAAAAAAGAGAACGGAGGGAAGATCACAGACAAGATGTTTTACTGACAAACACAAAGGGTAGAGGAAGAAGGATTGGTGTGTATCCACCTTATAGACATCAAGACTGTTCGAAATTCAATAGCATCTTAGCATCTAGTAGTAAATCGTGGATCAGCCTGCGGCCTCCCAGGGCGGCATCCCAGGAGGGGTCCACATGGGATTACAATGAACCCATGTAGAAAACCGAAGAGAAAAAAGACGGGGCACTCTCTCGTATGCTGTCGTAAGATAGGAAATGGGTGGGGGGGGGATATTGAGGAACCTCACCTAATGTGCCGTACCGACCTGATGAGGGGCTGCAACAGTGTAAGCACAACACTGTTGGTAGGTGTGGTTCGCAGTGGGTGATTGCAGTAATGCAGCTCTATCTCCCCTATCCGTATCCCTTGGGGTACGGAAAGATAGACGGAGAAAAGGTAGATGAAAATGGGGAGTAATGTAGAGCGCTGAATAAGGACAGACACCACGTGTAGCACAAGACTATTTATTGGAAAATGAAAGGACAACGCGTTTCGGCGCTTACAAGCATCAGGATAATGCTGATGCTTTATTTCGGCCACAGCGTCCCCATATATATTTTTCTTGGTGATTATGTATTCCTTCGCATCTACTTGAACATAGTCCCTGAGGGGCCAGATGTTACACCATTGATGCATATTTTACTATTTCACCTACTGGGTATACAATTTTGTGTTATACCATACTAGCTGTTTTATGTGTGACATGTACTTTTATGTTTATCTTATCATTATTTTAGCATCCTCTGTGGACCTGACGAAGGTGCTTCTAAGCGCCGAAACGCGTTGTCCTTTCATTTTCCAATAAATAATCATGTGCTACACGTGGTGTCTGTCCTTATTCAGCAGGAGCGCTCTACATTACTCCCCATTTTCATCTACCTTTTCTCCAATTAACCCATGTGGCCCTTCCAAGAAGGGGTTACCTCCTCTAAAGCCCTTTTCTCGCTATTTTGACTTGTTTCTGCCTGGTGACAGGTTGTCATTGGCTGTGATTGATGGCTACTAGCAGGTGTCACTGCGCAATTTTTGTATGGTCTACCGGGCAACAGGTTCAGTGTTGAACCTGGCCAGGTCACATGACCTTGATATTGGGCAGAAAATTCAGGGGTGCCCATCGGTCTTGTTCTGATGACCACCCCTGGAGAAGATAAGAAGAGGCTAACCCTGCCCACCCTCCCCTTTTACTATCTTCTTATCTTGCTATCATCTTATCTTCTCTAGTCTCATGGCCGGTTTATTTGGGGTAATGTCTCTCAAATAAGTGGACATATTTATGTCATTTACATGTATGTTTAACTGGAGCGTCACGCCCCCTCCCATAGACTTGCATTGAGGGGGGGGTGGGGGGGGGTGGCCGTGACGTCACAAGGGGTGTGACCGACCACTGCAGCACAAAACCAACGCTCTGATTCAGTTCCGAACACTGGCCAGTGGAGTACCCCTTTAAGGGTTTAGGAAAGGTGAAGGAAGGCAGCCTTGTCTGACCATCGAAGTAGCAGAGTAGCCTTCACGTTACATCAGGTTAACATATGAACAGGACAATTTGCCAAACCTCATCATGTGCAGTGGCTTGCCCAAAAATTTATAAGAGACCGTTTCCTGATCAAAAGGTAGGGAGTAGAGAACTTTAGAAGGACTGAAATTTTACAGAGACCCCCAGTTAGTCTGTTTTAATGGTTATATAATAGGCTATGCCTCATCTCACTCTACTAATACAAAATCCTTAATACACCCTCCACCACCATCTCCTTGTACAGCTCCAACAGGTTGAGGCAGATGAGACCCCCTAGTGGTACATTAAGCTTTGCTGGGAAACCATCACTGTCTGGGGTCCTGCCAGGCCTAAAGGATTTAGTGACAAAGAGCAGATTCTCTGGTGCTCATGGCTGCCGCACCTGTAGGATAATGTGGTTAGTACTGCTCCTGCATACAATGTGACTGCGACTATGGATATTTCATATTATATGAATGTACAGTAGGTATAGACATTAACATCAACATCTTGGTTTCCTTGTGCCGCTAAGCCTCAGGTCTTAGATTATCTGCAAGATGAAACTGGGATCCTGGGGTATTATTCCTTCTTTTATCATTGTTATTATCATTATTACATTTCTAGTTAAAAAGAAGCCTCCCGCAGCTAAATCCCCCCATTGATATTGTTAGGGACGTAGCAGCCGGTGACACATTTCCATTTAAGGGGCTGCTATGGGAGAATTATCTGGATTATCCTGATTTCCAAACCAGTGGGTGTTGGACTAAAGGAACTTTAGATAATGTACCTTATAACATGCTGAGTTTAACCCCTTAAAGAGATCGTGTATTTTTCCATTGTCGAACCCTTATAAGAGTCTAATTTATGCAGAATGAGCTTTTCCAGTGGCATAATAATTTATTTTGGTGGGGGAGATAAAATAACAACAACAACAAAAAACAGCTATTTAATTTTTTTTTAAAGATATCCATGGTTTTCTTTGTGACAAATTTAGTAATTTTAGTGCCCTCGCGGTTCTCATCGAGCCCTCGGCTCTCAGCTATCTCATTCTATACATTTCAGAAAATGAAACCTGACCTGGGCTGTTTAAGAGTAGTACACACTGTTACGCCGAGCGCTCCGGGTCCCCGCTCCTCCCCGGAGCGCTCGCTACACTCCTCTCACTGCAGCGCTCCGGTCGGTTCCACGGACCCGGGGCGCTGCGATATCGCCTCTGGCCGGGATGCGATTCGCGATGCGGGTAGCGCCCGCTCGCGATGCGCACCCCGGCTCCCGTACCTGACTCGCTCTCCGTCAGTTCTGTCCCGGCGCGCGCGGCCCCGCTCCCTAGGGCGCGCGCGCGCCGGGTCTTTGCGATTTAAAGGGCCACTGCGCCGCTGATTGGCGCAGTGGTTCCAATTAGTGTTTACACCTGTGCACTTCCCTATATCACCTCACTTCCCCTTCACTCCCTCGCCGGATCTTGTTGCCTTAGTGCCAGTGAAAGCGTTTCCTTGTGTGTTCCTAGCCTGTGTTCCAGACCTTCTGCCGTTGCCCCTGACTACGATCCTTGCTGCCTGCCCCGACCTTCTGCTACGTCCGACCTTGCTTCTGTCTACTCCCTTGTACCGCGCCTATCTTCAGCAGCCAGAGAGGTTGAGCCGTTGCTAGGGGATACGACCTGGTCACTACCGCCGCAGCAAGACCATCCCGCTTTGCGGCGGGCTCTGGTGAAAACCAGTAGTGACTTAGAACCGATCCTCTAGCACGGTCCACGCCAATCCCTCTCTGGCACAGAGGATCCACTACCTGCCAGCCGGCATCGTGACAGTAGATCCGGCCATGGATCCCGCTGAAGTTCCTCTGCCAGTTGTCGCTGACCTCACCACGGTGGTCGCCCAGCAGTCACAACAGATTGCGCAACAAGGCCAACAGCTGTCTCAACTGACTGTTATGCTACAACAGTTACTACCACAGCTCCAGCAACCATCTCCTCCGCCAGCTCCTGTACCTCCTCCGCAGCGAGTGGCCGCTTCTGGACCACGACTATCCTTGCCGGATAAATTTGATGGGGACTCTAAGCTTTGCCGTGGCTTCCTTTCCCAATGTTCATTACACTTGGAGATGATGTCGGACCAGTTCCCCACTGAAAGGTCTAAGGTGGCTTTCGTAGTCAGCCTGCTGTCTGGAAAAGCCCTGGCTTGGGCCACACCGCTCTGGGACCGCAATGACCCCGTCACTGCCTCTGTACACTCCTTCTTCTCGGAAATTCGAAGTGTCTTTGAGGAACCTGCCCGAGCCTCTTCTGCTGAGACTGCCCTGTTGAACCTGGTCCAGGGTAATTCTTCCGTTGGCGAGTATGCCGTACAATTCCGTACTCTTGCTTCTGAATTATCCTGGAACAATGAGGCCCTCTGCGCGACCTTTAAAAAAGGCCTATCCAGCAACATTAAAGATGTTCTGGCCGCACGAGAAATGCCTGCTAATCTTCATGAACTTATTCACCTAGCCACTCGCATTGACATGCGTTTTTCCGAAAGGCGTCAGGAGCTCCGCCAAGATATGGACTCTGTTCGCACGAGGCGTTTCTTCTCCTCGGCTCCTCTCTCCTCTGGTTCCCTGCAATCTGTTCCTGTGCCTCCCGCCGTGGAGGCTATGCAGGTCGACCGGTCCCGCCTGACATCTCAAGAGAGGACACGACGCCGCATGGAGAACCTCTGCCTGTACTGTGCTAGTACCGAACACTTCCTGAGGGATTGTCCTATCCGCCCTCCCCGCCTGGAAAGACGTACCCTGACTCCGCACAAAGGTGAGACAATCCTTGATGTCCACTCTGCTTCTCCACGTCTTACTGTGCCTGTGCGGATGTCTGCCTCTGCCTTCTCCTTCTCTTCTGTGGCCTTCTTAGACTCTGGATCTGCAGGAAATTTTATTTTGGCCTCTCTCGTCAACAGGTTCAACATCCCAGTGACCAGTCTCACCAGACCCCTTTACATTAATTGTATAAACAATGAAAGATTGGACTGTTCCATACGTTTCCGCACGGAGCCCCTTCTAATGAGCATCGGATCTCATCACGAGAGGATTGAACTTTTGGTCCTCCCCAATTGCACCTCGGAAATTCTCCTTGGACTTCCCTGGCTTCAACTTCATTCCCCAACCCTGGATTGGTCCACTGGGGAGATCAAGAGTTGGGGGCCCTCTTGTTCCAAGGACTGTCTAAAACCGGTTCCCAGTAACCCTTGCCGTAACTCTGTGCTTCCTCCAGTAACCGGTCTCCCTAAGGCCTATATGGACTTCGCGGATGTTTTCTGCAAAAAACAAGCGGAGACTCTACCTCCTCACAGGCCTTATGATTGTCCTATCGACCTCCTCCCGGGCACTACTCCACCCCGGGGCAGAATTTATCCTCTCTCTGCCCCAGAGACTCTTGCCATGTCTGAATACGTCCAGGAGAATCTAAAAAAGGGCTTTATCCGTAAATCCTCCTCTCCTGCCGGAGCCGGATTTTTCTTTGTGTCCAAAAAAGATGGCTCTCTACGTCCTTGCATTGACTACCGCGGACTTAATAAAATCACGGTTAAGAACCGCTACCCCTTACCCCTCATCTCTGAACTCTTTGATCGCCTCCAAGGTGCCCACATCTTTACTAAATTGGACTTAAGAGGCGCCTATAACCTCATCCGCATCAGAGAGGGGGATGAGTGGAAAACAGCATTTAACACCAGAGATGGACACTTTGAGTATCTGGTCATGCCCTTTGGCCTGTGCAACGCCCCTGCTGTCTTCCAAGACTTTGTTAATGAAATTTTTCGTGATCTGTTATACTCCTGTGTTGTTGTATATCTTGATGATATCCTAATTTTTTCGGCCAATCTAGAAGAACACCGCCAGCATGTCCGTATGGTTCTTCAGAGACTTCGTGACAATCAACTCTATGCTAAAATTGAGAAATGTCTGTTTGAATGCCAATCTCTTCCTTTTCTAGGATACTTGGTCTCTGGCCAGGGACTACAAATGGATCCAGATAAACTCTCTGCCGTCTTAGATTGGCCACGCCCCTCCGGACTCCGTGCCATCCAACGTTTTTTGGGGTTCGCCAATTATTACAGGCAATTTATTCCACATTTTTCTACCATTGTGGCTCCTATTGTGGCTTTAACCAAAAAAAATGCCGATCCCAAGTCTTGGCCTCCTCAAGCGGAAGACGCCTTTAAACGACTCAAGTCCGCCTTCTCTTCGGCTCCCGTGCTCTCCAGACCTGACCCATCTAAACCCTTCCTATTGGAGGTTGATGCCTCCTCAGTGGGAGCTGGAGCTGTCCTTCTACAAAAAAACTCTTCCGGGCATGCTGTTACTTGTGGGTTTTTTTCTAGGACCTTCTCTCCGGCGGAGAGGAACTACTCCATCGGGGATCGAGAGCTTCTAGCCATTAAATTAGCACTTGAGGAATGGAGGCATCTGCTGGAGGGATCAAGATTTCCAGTTATTATTTACACCGATCACAAGAACCTCTCATACCTCGAGTCTGCCCAACGGCTGAATCCTCGTCAGGCCAGGTGGTCTCTGTTCTTTGCCCGATTTAATTTTGAAATTCACTTTCGGCCTGCTGATAAGAACATTAGGGCCGATGCTCTCTCTCGTTCCTCAGATGCTTCTGAAATTGAACTCTCTCCTCAACACATCATTCCTCCTGACTGCCTGATTTCCACTTCTCCTGCCTCCATCAGGCAAACTCCACCAGGAAAGACCTTTGTTTCTCCACGCCAACGCCTCGGAATCCTCAAATGGGGTCACTCCTCCCATCTCGCAGGTCATGCGGGCATCAAGAAATCTGTGCAACTCATCTCTCGCTTCTATTGGTGGCCGACTCTGGAGACGGATGTTGTGGACTTTGTGCGAGCCTGCACTATCTGTGCCCGGGATAAGACTCCTCGCCAGAAGCCCGCTGGTTTTCTTCTTCCTCTGCCTGTTCCCGAACAACCTTGGTCTCTGATTGGTATGGATTTTATTACTGACTTACCCCCATCCCATGGCAACACTGTTATTTGGGTGGTCGTTGATCGATTCTCCAAAATGGCACATTTCATCCCTCTTCCTGGTCTTCCTTCAGCGCCTCAGTTGGCTAAACAATTTTTTGTACACATTTTTCGTCTTCACGGGTTGCCTACGCAGATCGTCTCGGATAGAGGCGTCCAATTTGTGTCTAAATTCTGGAGGGCTCTCTGTAAACAACTCAAGATTAAATTAAATTTTTCTTCTGCATACCATCCTCAATCCAATGGACAAGTAGAAAGAATTAACCAGATCTTGGGTGACTATTTACGACATTTTGTTTCCTCCCGCCAGGATGACTGGGCAGATCTTCTACCTTGGGCCGAATTCTCGTATAATTTCAGAATCTCTGAATCTTCCTCCAAATCCCCGTTTTTCGTGGTGTACGGCCGTCACCCTCTTCCCCCCCTCCCTACCCCCTTGCCCTCTGGTCTGCCCGCTGTGGATGAAATTTCTCGTGATCTCTCCATCATATGGAGAGAGACCCAAAATTCTCTCTTACAGGCTTCTTCACGCATGAAGAGATTCGCGGATAAGAAAAGAAGAGCTCCTCCCATTTTTTCCCCTGGAGACAAGGTATGGCTCTCCGCCAAATATGTCCGCTTCCGTGTCCCTAGCTATAAGTTGGGACCACGCTATCTTGGTCCTTTCAAGATTTTGCGCCAGATTAATCCTGTCTCTTACAAACTTCTTCTTCCTCCTTCTCTTCGTATTCCTAATGCCTTTCATGTTTCTCTTCTTAAACCACTTATCATTAACCGTTTCTCTCCCAAATCTGTTCCCCCCACTCCTGTCTCCGGCTCCTCGGACATCTTCTCCGTCAAAGAAATTTTAGCATCTAAAAAGGTCAGAGGGAAAACCTTCTTTTTAGTGGATTGGGAGGGTTGTGGTCCAGAAGAGAGGTCCTGGGAACCTGAGGACAATATCCTGGACAAAAGTCTGGTCCTCAGGTTCTCAGGCTCCAAGAAGAGGGGGAGACCCAAGGGGGGGGGTACTGTTACGCCGAGCGCTCCGGGTCCCCGCTCCTCCCCGGAGCGCTCGCTACACTCCTCTCACTGCAGCGCTCCGGTCGGTTCCACGGACCCGGGGCGCTGCGATATCGCCTCTGGCCGGGATGCGATTCGCGATGCGGGTAGCGCCCGCTCGCGATGCGCACCCCGGCTCCCGTACCTGACTCGCTCTCCGTCAGTTCTGTCCCGGCGCGCGCGGCCCCGCTCCCTAGGGCGCGCGCGCGCCGGGTCTTTGCGATTTAAAGGGCCACTGCGCCGCTGATTGGCGCAGTGGTTCCAATTAGTGTTTACACCTGTGCACTTCCCTATATCACCTCACTTCCCCTTCACTCCCTCGCCGGATCTTGTTGCCTTAGTGCCAGTGAAAGCGTTTCCTTGTGTGTTCCTAGCCTGTGTTCCAGACCTTCTGCCGTTGCCCCTGACTACGATCCTTGCTGCCTGCCCCGACCTTCTGCTACGTCCGACCTTGCTTCTGTCTACTCCCTTGTACCGCGCCTATCTTCAGCAGCCAGAGAGGTTGAGCCGTTGCTAGGGGATACGACCTGGTCACTACCGCCGCAGCAAGACCATCCCGCTTTGCGGCGGGCTCTGGTGAAAACCAGTAGTGACTTAGAACCGATCCTCTAGCACGGTCCACGCCAATCCCTCTCTGGCACAGAGGATCCACTACCTGCCAGCCGGCATCGTGACACACACATAGGACTTCCTTTCCTTGACTTTTCTGTCTAATCACAAAACAGCACTCCTTTTGTTATGTTATTGACATAGTACTAGTGAAATTACAGAACAGCAAGGAAGGGGTTACATTAAGCACTAAACAGCTGCTGAGAAGCTAAAGGGGGTGAGAGATTATAATGCAGAACTGTGGATATGCAACAGTAGTTACACTGGTATTTACACAAGGAACATACTTGTCTAATATAATTTTGGAAACAAATAAAGCAATTTTTTTAAATCAGTGTTAATATATATGCCTTTCTTGACAGTCAGATAAGCAGACATACAGATTCTTTAATAGAGGAGGAGCAGAAGCGCAACAGTGGTACCAGTGGTACCGAGCATGGATTTGCAGTATCCCAATGTGGTTGTTTTTTATTGGTTGGTTAGGTATAGCACAACCTGTTTTATTGCCATGCTTTTTTAATATGTATCTATACCTTTGTAAAGGATTGTTCCACTGTTTCTACACTTTCCACTGTTTTTCAATGTAAATTATAATGTTCACTATGCACTTAATTAATTTACCAAGTTACTGTCAGACAGTGGCGTCTCCAGATTTCAAGTTTTGGAGGGCACACTGGGGGCCAGGACAAAAGGAATGGGGGCAATTGTGACAACGATGCATTTATACAGTGCCTTTCTCCTTATCTACCAGTAGATAATGAGGGATATTATCACCATACATATAACCATCATACTGTTACTGACCAAATCCTGTATACTGAGACCAATATTACCAATAAATACCAGTATTCAAGGAGGAATATTATCACCATACATATTACCATCATACTGTTACTGACCAAATCCTGCATATAAATACCAATATTACCAATAATACCAGTATACAAGGAAAACTATTATCACCATGCAAATTACCATCATACTGTTACTGACCAAATCCTGTATACTGAGACCACTATGAAGTGCTAACTGGCATAGGCAGGGTAACTGGCACTCTGACATCATCGCCGCCGGCCGTAGCACCGCCCAGCTCATCAATATTCTTCCCCTCCCTCCGCCTCTCCCTCTTCATTACAGAGCAGGGAGAGGGGGAGGGGAGGAATATTGATGAGCGGGGCGGTGCTGCGGCCGGCGGCGGTGACATCAGAGTGCCAGTTAACGCCACCTGTGCCAGTTAGCACTTCATTAGCATATAGGGAAAAACAAAGATATTGGCAGAACGGCCAGGTGGATCCGGGCACAGTAAGCATCAAACTGATCAGCATCCCCCACACTATCAGCCAGTACTGCTGGTTAGTGCGGGGGGAGCAAGCTGACAGTTTTCCTTTAAAGCTCTGAATTTTTTTTTAACGGTGGGCGGAGTGTTAGGAGTGTTCTGGAGATCATAAGGGGTCCCAGCGCCCCCAACCCCCCCCGCGATCAGATACTTCAGATAGAGGAAAACGTATTTTTCATTTGACAACTTCATTAAGTGTCCCCTGATGCGAATGATAATAATCAGCTATTTATTTATTCACATTTCCCTATGAACATGTAGAAGTCCGGAAGTTTAGCTGTTGGCCATAGAATTGTGTTGTGTTATACATAACAGAGCTGTAAGCTTCTTCTGCATTGTACAATACAGGAATTTAAGTGCACTACTGTGGTAGATGTATACAGTGACATTGGCTATCCCTCAACACTGATGTTAAAGTTGAGAAATTCGCCAGTATATCCTTATATAAAGGACATACCGGAGCCCGCACACCAACGCCAAGGTTTCTCAAGTGGCACGGGACCTAACACTAACCTACCTGTGCGTGATAAGCAAAACCATTGTTCACATCTCCCACAGTAGTGCACCTAAATTCCTGTATTGTATTATTCTTATTGTTACAAATCCACACTATTTATCTGGTGTAGTCTGTTGCAGGCATCCCCCATTGTATGCATTTTTATGCTGGGGATCACCATTAGCAACAGACCGCAAGGGCAGGATCTGCTCCCCCAGTATATATGCACAACTGCATTTGGGATTGAGAACCTCCTGCCTGCCAGTTGCTCTTTTTTTTGTCTTCTTCTGCATTGGACAGAGTAGAGGGAGGGGTGGAAGGGACACAATTTTATGGGTAGATAAGAAAATATCATTAAAAAGGTTAGACCTGGAACCAAAATTAACAAAAAGGGAATAGGACAACTATTTCACCCACACTAAACCCAATATACTGGGTTATAATGCAAGTAAATAGCTTTTTTGCTTTTCAGCACACAACGGAGTCTGGGAGCCGGCGTGTTGTGCTCCCCTGCCTCATCAATATTCACTCCTCAGCCCACCCCCTTCAGTAATGTTGTTACACTCCACGCTCCGGCTGCAAGCACCGGCCGTGAGCGTGGAGTCCCTGTTTCCCCGTCTGCCGGCGGGGCTGGGATGCGTCAGCATGCGAATTCCAGCCCGTCACTCACCATACTCCGCTGCTGCCTCCTCCCCTGTGTCTCAGTTCCGGCGCATGCATCCTTGTTTTCTAGGGCGCATGCGCGCCGGAGCTCTGAAGTTTAAAGGGTCAGTACGCCCATAATTACTGTCACACCTGTCACTACATTATAAACTTCCTGCACCTCTCCCACTTCCCTGCTGGATCTTCAGTGCCCCTAGCCTGAGATTAAGCATTCCTTATTGCCTGTTTGCTTTACCCGTATATCCAGACCTTCCGCTACGGGTTTAGACTCTGCACCTTTGCCGCCTGCCTTGACCTTCTGCTACATTTGACTACGCTACTGCCTTATCCTTCGGTACCTCTCCTTGCCCAGCTACCTGTGTGGTCAAGCCGTGTCGTGGGGTAGCGACCTGGGTGTCGCCTGCCGCAGCAAGCCCATCCTGCCTTGCGGTGGGCTCTGGTGAAGACCAGCGGCACTTTAGACTCCGCTCCCCGATACAGTCTGAGTCATCAGCCACACAGGTTAGAGGATCCACATCCAGCTCCGTTACAGCAAGATCCGACCAAGGATCCCGCCTGATAGTCCGAATCTCGCTTCCATTGTGGCTCTCCAGTCACAGCAGTTGGCCCAGCAGGCACAGCAGTTGAGCCAGTTAGCCGCCATGATGCAGCATTTGCTAACTGCACAGCAACAACCACCACAACCACAGCCGCCTCCCGCTCCTGCAGTTGTCTCTGGATCAAGACTCCGTCTGTCTCTTCCCGAGAAATATGAGGGGGATCCCAAGTCCTGTCGTGGTTTCGCGACTAAGTGCTCTATGCACATTGAACTCATGGCAGATCAGTTTCCTACGGAACGCGCAAAGGTGGCCTTCATCCTCAGTCTTTTAACTAGAAGGGCTTTGGCCTGGAAAACTCCGCTTTGGGATCGCAGTGATGCTCTCACTACCAATCTCCAGGCGTTCCTGACTGAAATTTGGGGTGTCTTCGAAGAACGTGCTCGAGCTTCCTCCGCTGAGACAGCATTGCTGAGTCTTACTCAGGGCAAATCCTCTGTGGGCTAGTACGCCATTCGGTTTTGTACCCCGGCATCGGAGTTAGCTTGGAATGATGAAGCTCTTTGCGCCACCTTAAAGGGAGGACTATCAAGTCAAATCAAGGATGTTCTCTCTGCCCGGGAATTGCCATCTAATCTGAATGAGCTTATACACTTGGCATCCCGGATTGATATCCGTTTCTCTGAGTGATGTGAGGAACTACGCCAAGAAAGGGAGTCTGCACGACCTCAGCGCTTTCCTCGTCTGGAACCTGTCTTCCAGCAGCCACCTCAACCTTCTACGTTGCCCCCCGCAGTGGAGGCTATGCAGGTGGATCGGTCTCGCCTGACCCCGCAGGAAAGAACTCGCCGACGAACTGAGAATCTATGCCTATACTGCGCCAATGCGGATCACTCCCTAAAAGAATGTCCTCTGCGTCACAGGCAAACGCTCGCACCTAGGGTTTGTGGGAAAGGCCTCCCTAGGTGTTAATACCACCTCTCGAAGCTTAAATATGACGGTCCAGCTTTACCTTCCCTCCAAAGAGATAATCTCCGTTCTTGCCTTTTTGGACTCTGGCTCCGCGGGAAATTTTATTGATGCTTCCCTAGTACATAGGCATCGTCTGCGGGTGTCCCGCCTGTTAAAGCCTCTGTATATCTCTACGGTCAATGGTGAAAGACTGGACTGTATTGTGCTATTTCGCACAGAACCATTGTCTATGCAGGTCAGAGTCTCGCATAGGGAGAACTTGTCTTTCTACGTTCTCCCACATTGTACTTCTCCTCTCTTGCTTGGCCTACCGTGGTTGCAACTCCATGCTCCGCAGCTGGATTGGAAAACTGGAGAATTTCTTCACTGGGGCCCGCATTGCAATAACCACTGTATCCACATATGTATCTCAAAATTGGAACCATCATCTCGTCCCATGTCCGGTTTGCCTTCCTTTCTTCAGGACTATGCTGATGTCTTCAGTGAAAAGCAAGCTGAGGTGTTACCACCACATCGTCCCTACGATTGTCCTATTGACTTACTGCACGATACCACACCTCCTAGGGGCAGAATCTACCCTTTGTCAGTCCCTGAAACTCTGGCCATGTCTAATTATATCCAGGAGAACCTTCAGAAGGGGTTTATCAGGAAGTCCTCTTCCCCTGCCGGAGCCTTTCTTCGTGGAGAAAAAAGACGGGTCCTTGCGACCTTGCATTGACTACCGAGGCTTGAATAAAATTACAGTAAAGAACCGCTACCCACTTCCTTTAATCTCAGAGTTATTTTATCATCTGCGAGGTGCCAGGATTTTCTCTAAACTAGATCTTCGTGGAGCCTATAACTTAATTCGTATACGTGAAGGGGACGAATGGAAGACTGCAATTAATACTCGTGACGGACATTTCGAATATCTTGTGATGTCATTCGGACTCTGTAATGCTCCAGCAGTTTTCAGGAGTTCGTCAAAGTTTTTTCCATGAGCTCCTGTACTCCTGTGTCGTTGTTTATTTGGATGACATACTCATTTACTCGCCCAATGTCCAGTCTCATCGCTCTCACCTCCATCAAGTGTTACAGTGTCTCCATCAAAATCATCTCTATGCTAAACTGGAGAAATGTACTTTTGAAAAGGCTAGCCTCCCTTTTCTTGGCTACATTGTTACCAGTCACGGTCTACAAATGGATCCCAACAAGTTATTTGCAATACTGGACTGGCCACAACCTACTGGTCTGAAAGTGATTCAGGGCTTCCTCGGCTTTGCCAATTATTATCGGCAATTCATTCCTCACTACTCCACTCTGGTAGCTCCCATTGTTTCGATTACCAATAAGACTGCTAACCCAAAAGTCTGGACTCCTGAGGCTGAAGAAGCTTTCAAACAATTAAAGTCCGCCTTCGCTTCTGCTCCAGTGTTATCCAGACCCGATCCAGGCAAGCCATTTACTCTGGAAGTGGATGTATCTTCAGTAGGTGCAGGTGCAGTTTTGACACAAAAATCCTCCAAAGGTAGAACTGTAACTTGCGTTTTTTTTCTCTAAGACCTTCTCTTCTGTGGAGAGAAATTATACCATAGGAGATCGCGAGCTCTTGGCTATAAAGTTGGCCTTGGAAGAATGGTGTCATCTCTTGAAGGGCTCTGTACACCCAATTACACCCAATTACTATTTTCTATTACAGATCACAAAAACTTGCTTTATTTACAGACTGCTCATCGTCTTAACCCTCGTCAGGCTCGCTGGTCCATGTTCTTCTCCAGATTTGACTTTTTTATTCACTTCCGTCCAGCAGAATCTTTGGGCGGATGCTCTGTCTAGGTCCTCTGATGTACAAGACCAAGAATCCCATCCTCAACATATTATACCTCCTAATCATCTCATTTCTGCAGCACCTGCAACTCTTCAGCACCTGCCTCCTGGAAAGACTTACCTAACTCCCTGTCTCAGACTTCGAGTCTTGAAATGGGGTCATTCCTCATTGTTGGCTGGTCATGCCGGTATCCATAAAGCCTTACAACTCATATTCCTACAGTATTGGTGGTCAACTTTAAAACAGGACGTAATTGACTTCGTCCGTTCCTGACGAAGACCCCTTGCTCCAAACCTTCAGGACTTTTACAACCTTTGCCAGTTCCTGAGCGAACTTGGACTGATATTGCCATGGACTTTATTACCGACCTTCCTTCCTCTGGCGGCAATACAGTAATTTGGGTTGTAGTAGATCGATTCTCAAAAATTACTAATTTTGTGCCCCTGCCAGGATTACCATCGGCACCGCAGCTTGCTAAACTTTTTCTCCACCACATCTTCCGCTTACATGAACTGCCTATCCATATTGTATCCAACCGGGAAGTTGAATTCATCTAAAAATTCTGGAGGGCCCTCTGCTCACGTCACCAAGCCAAATTCCATTTTTCTTTGGCTTATCACCCTCAATCTAATGGACAAGTCGAAAGGGTGAATCAAGTCTTGGGAGACTACCTTCGCCATTTTGTTTCGGCTTGTCAGGACGATTGGACCGATTTTTTTCCCCTGGGCCGAGTTTTCTTACAATCATAGGAATTCTGAATCCACTGAGACTTTGCCTTTTCATGTAGTCTATGGACTTCATCCACGTCAACCCTTTCCCTTGTCTTCTCCCTCCGGTGTCCCTATGGCAGATGAACTTGTACAGAATTTCACCTCCATCTGGAGGAAGACTCGGCTCTCCCTCTTGTATGCCACGACCCGTATGAAATTTCAAGCGGACAAGAAGAGGGGCTGTCCTCACGAATTCTCTCCTGGAGACAGAGTGTGGTTGTCATCTAAATATTTTCACTTCAAAGTACCCTACTATAAACTGGGTCCTTACAAGGTCAATAAATGTCTAAATCCAGTGGTTTATTCTCTTCATCTGTCTTCCTCCCTCCGGGTCCCGAATTTTTTTCACGTCTCCCTCTTGAAACCTGTCATCCATAACCGCTTCTCTAAAAAGGACATTTCTCCTACTCCTATCTCAGGTACCCCCAATGTTTTTACTGTGAAGGAAATTCTGGACTCCAAACTTATCAGAGGAAAACATTCCTTCCTTGTAGATTGGGAAGGATTCGGACCGGAGGAAAGGTCTTGGGAGCCACAAGATAATATTCTAGACCGTGACCTAATCCAGAAGTTCTTGTCCTCCGAAAAGAGGGGGAGACCAAAGCGTGGGGGGTACTGTTACACTCCGCTCTCTGGCCGCAAGAATCGGCCGTGAGTGAGGAGTCCCTGTGTTCCCATCTGCTGGCGGGGCTGGGAAATCCCAGCCCGTCACTCACCATACTCCGCTGCTGCCTCCTCCCCTGTGTCTCAGCTCCAGCGCTCGCATCCCCATCTCCTATGGAGTACGCGCGCCGGAGCTCTGAAATTTAAAGGGCCAGTACGCCCATAATTACTGTCGCACCTGTCACTACATTATAAACTTCCTGCACCTCCCCCACTTCCCTGCCGGATCTTCAGTGCCCCTAGCCTGAGATTAAGCGTTCCTTATTGCCTGTTTGCCTTACCCGTATATTCAGACCTTCCGCTACGTTATTAGACTCCGCACCTTTGCCGCCTGCCTTGACCTTCTGCTACGTTTGACTACGCTACTGCCTTATCCTTAGGTACCTCGCCTTGCCCAGCTACCTGTGTGGTCGAGCCGTGTCGAGGGTAGCGACCCGATACGGTCCGAGTCATCAGCCACACAGGTTAGAGGATCCACATCCAGCTCCATTACAAATGTGGAGCCTGTGGGGAGATGAGCGTTCTTACGTCATGGAAGGGGGCGGGCCAAGGAGGGAATATTGATAAGGCAGGGGAGCTGGGTGAGCTGGCTCCCCGCCTATATTGCACGCTGGATTTGATGCAAAGGATTTGATGCAAAGGATTTTCTGCTCCAGATTTCAATGTGAACTTAAGGACTGAGTACAGCTTCTAATCTGCAGTTACAAATCCTGGGCATCAAATCTGCGCAGGATCCTGTAAGCGTGAACATACCCTAAGGGTGTATTCCTATGTACAGTATCCTGCACATATTTGATACACAGGATTTAAAGCTGTAAAGACTCAAGGCAGTAGGCAGGACACACACGGTGGTAGTAGATCCGCTGGACCTGTGTGGCAGATGACGCGGGCCGTGCCAGGGAGCGGAGTCTAAGGTGCCACTGGTTTTCACTAGAGACCACCACAAAGCGGGATGGTCTTGCTGCGGCCGGCGGCACCCAGATCGCTACCCCTAGCATGACTCGACCACAGAGGCGGCTGAGGTGATGCGAGGCACAGGAGGGATTTGGCAAGTCATGGTCAGGATAGCAGGAGGTCAGGCTTGGCAGCACAGGTGCGTAGTCAGGAACAAAGCAGAAGGTCAATAGGCAGGCGGCAAAGGAGCAAGGTCAGGAACGTGGAGCAGAAGGTCAGGTACACAGTATAGCTAGGCAGATAACGCTTTCACAATAGCTCTAGGGCAACAAAGATCCGGCAGGGAGTCATGGTTGTAACTAATACGTATAACAGAAGGTGCAGGAGAATTCACTTATTAAGGGCGTACTGGCCCTTTAAATGTAAGAGCTCCGGCGCGCGCGCCCTAGGAGGCGGGGGCATGCGCACCGGGGCTTAGAACACGGAAAACCAGGGAGGTGAGTGACGGGCTGGGACTTGTATGCGGGCGCGTCCCGCGATGCGAATCCCAGCCCTGCCGGCAGCGGGGACATGACAGGAGAGCGCTCACGGCCAGCATGTCTGGCCGGAGCACTGACATTACAAAAGCTGTATTCAATCAATAAGTTTACATTGAAATCTTCAGCATAAAGTCTGAAGCTTTAAATCTGCAGCATAAAAAATTTGTAGGATACTGTACGTGTGAAAAAAGGGAAAACTGTTAACAGTTTCTCCCGGACTAACTTGCTGGTACAGGTGTGTAGTGCGGGTGATACTAATGATAATGACAATTACCTACCCCCCGATCCGTAGTCCCGTTGCCATGTAATCTTTCTTGTTCAGGTGGCAGGCTTGGTGCACTGGCGGAGTAGGGGGGACACTAAATGTAATAAAGTCTCTGAATGCAAGGAGGCATTCACATCAGGATTCGTGCCTTTGTGGCACAGATACAATCTCTGAAGCTGCAAATGTATTACAAAGCATAAAACTAAAATTTTGCATGGACATAAGTATTCAAACCCTTTGTTATCACAATTATTTAGCTCTGGTTCCTCCACTTTCTCTTAACTATCTCTGAGATGTTTCTGCACCTTAATTGGAGTTACTTGTGGTAAATTCAGCTGATTTGGAAAGACACAGCTCTGTCTATATAGGGTCTCACATCTGATAATGTATATCAGAGTGTGGTGCCACGGGTGGTGTAGGGAAATACCTGATCACTTCATGAGGCCAGGGCACCATTATCCTACACACGGTCCGAGGTTGGAGACAGCTTCTTCTGGGCCAGACACAGAGAGTAAAGTAACACACCGACGTCAGGTTACAGATAACTGTCTTACTGAGCTGGGTGTAGATGGTATTACACGCCAACAGTCTGGTGCAGAGTGAAAGGGTGCAGTGTAACCCCTTGGGAGCCCTGTTGCCTTGCTGGGACTTATGGTGATTTTCACCTAATTGATTAATACTGACTTGATTTGAGACTGAAGATTGTTCCAGGTCGCTAGGGTTCTGACAAGGTCCTGTGACTTTCTCCGCCAAGGCTTGACTTTCCTCCATGCGGGGGATTCCTTGCTAAATGACTGGATAAGACTTGAGGTGAGATTTTGTGCTGGGCCTTCCCTTAGGGCTTCTTCACACACCTCACACCTTCACCACACTTGTGCTCTGCTTAGACCAGAATGAACTGGGGTAACTCCTCCCCCATTATATAGCTAGCAATTTAGGGGTTCCCATTGGCAGGCAGGGTCACATGGGCTTGCACTGCTCCTCACTTTTAAAGGTACAACACACATATAAATAACAGATAACATAATACTTATGAAAAAATATAATAGCCATTTGATAAAGTGCTTGGATGTAACAATCATAGCAACCAGTCCTTTAGTGGGCCCAACACCTGTGCTGCAGGCCTGCCCAAGGAAGTCCGAAGCCCACAGGACAGCCTCTGGTGCTGGGACACCACAAGAGCAAAAAACAGGCAATGAGCAAGAAAGAAATAGGCAGGGGCTTGGTCGGGCAGCAGTGTGGCTGCCTGGCCACTAGGTTGTTTCCCCTGTGGGCTTGGTGTCTCAGAGGCAGTGGTCGCCACCTGGCGCTACGCCAGTGTTAGGTTAGGGACCCACTCTGACTAGGTGGCCTTGACGTGGTGAGTGGGCTTTTACTTTTTGATCAAAATTTTTAATAACAACCTGTTAGGTTTTGAAATTATGCTGAGAAGCTAGTAGATCAAAATACAAATGGTGGATGTGCGGCTAAGTTTCTCTATATTGTGTTGTACATTTGTAGTGTGGTGTCCCAACACCGTATTTCATACTGTGCCTTGGTTATTAGTCCCCAAAGTTAGTGTCCCTAGGACTGTCGAGGTTCGCTTCCCTAATTAACCCCTAGTCACCTCTTAGTAACTTAATATTTATAAATATTATCTATATAAATATATATGGTGTTACTCACTTGTTTTAGCGTCGCAGGACCTGCGGGTCATGTGACCGGGTTACAGAACTCTATGGTTTTGCTAAAGGACCTTTGGTGGTTCTAGTCAGGTGATCACCCACAATCCATTGTAACGGTGAGTGACAGCTGATATGGACCAATCCAAAACGGCCAGCCCCTGCCCATATAAGGGAGCTGCGGCCATTTTATCGCTCTCTTGGGTTGCTGACTCTGGACGAGGTAGGACCTCCGAAGCTTACAAGACAATTACTAGGCCAAAGCCTTGCTGCCTAGGCCTGCGCTAGAGACGGATAGTTCTTACAATTCCCCGCTATCTCCGCAAGATCTCTGGACCTAATCTTACCCCTAAATGCAGCGGATCTATGCAAGTACAATCCTCCTAATCTTCAGAGAACTTTCCGGTCCTAAGCAACTGTCAGTCACTGCTGTGCTGTCTATATAGACTCTGTTATCTGGACTGTTACCAATACTGCATGTACAGAAAATCTTCAGTAAAGTTCCTGCAAGTTTTAAGTTCAGCACTGCTGTGGACAATCCATTTATTTTACACTCACCTATCGCTCTTGGGAAGGGTGGCGATAGGCCCAGCATCACTACAGAGTTTTAACCCTCAACCTGGCATCGCGAGTGACAAGAGTTAACAGTGCCCTTTATTATACAGAACCGCAACACCCCATATACCCTACAACCCCAGGCTATCACAAAGCCTTTTTGGCATCTGACGAACAGGATTGGGGTGTGTGCCTGCTGCTGTCGCCACTGGGGAGATTGTACTCCCCCCAATATAACGGACTTTATTCATGTGCTGTAAACTGCATTATTGTGTACAAGAGCGGTGCGTGTGGTGTACATTACAAGGGGCCAAATGCAGTGATGTCCGCTCACCGCCGGAGGCAGATCCTTAACACACCTGTGCTCCACGGACCCGCCTGTCCCGCCCCGGCTTCAACAGCGTGTAGAAAGGAAGGATTGTCCAGCACCAGGCATGTTCTAAAAGATCACTTCTTTATTCATGCAATAGCAAGGAAACAGACATCACAGGACTGTAATAATCTGACGCGTTTCGCTCTCTCCTGAGCTTAAACGTAGACTAAGTTCAACAGCCAAACATGCAGTTAAAATAGAGACTCAGTGGTCACATGATAAGATTACCTGACATAGGTAAGAAAAATAAATACATTTTTTTTTCTTACCTATGTCAGGTAATCAAACACAACAAGAACGTGGTCTAAAATGTCAGGAAGTGCTCGAGCCCAAATGCTGATGTGCATTTATAGGGAACAGCAAGTCCTGCACTTGTGGTCCGTTGCTATGGGCAATCCCCAGCAAAAAATGCATACAATGGAGGATGTCTGCAACCGGCCACAAGGACCAACATATATCATCCGTACCCGATGAATGGGTGTGTGGATGTGAACATAGAGAAGTACAGAAACACAACATAAACATAAATGCACTGGTGTGGTGGATGTAACAATGACATTGGCTAACCCTCAAAACTGATGTAAAATTGAGACATTAGCCAGTATATCCTTATATGAAGGACATACCTGAGCCCGCACACCAACGCCAAGGTTTCTCAAGTGATGCGGGACCTAACCTAAACCTGCCTATGCATGATAAGCGAGAAAACAGGGGCAAATGCGCAATTACAAAAGCTTTTGGTCCGACTTACAGACTGTTCCCAGTATCAACTCCAGTGTGTGGTCACACAAACAATGGGAGGGAGGAAGCCGGCTATAAGCCCCACCTAAGTAGGCTGATGAGTTGCCGGCCTCACAGGTGCATCTAAATGCTACCTATACATGATAATAAAGGCACATTGGTATATTATTACAAAACAAACACAACAAGAACGTGGTCTCAAATGTCAGGAAGTGCTCGAGCCCAAATGCTGATGTGCATTTATAGGGAATAGCAAGTCCTGCACTTGTGGTCCGTTGCTATGGGCAATCCCCAGCAAAAAATGCATACAATGGAGGATGTCTGCAACCGGCCACAAGGACCAACATATATCATCCTTACCCGATGAATGGGTGTGTGGATGTGAACATAGAGAAGTACAGAAACACAACATGACATAAATGCACTGGTGTGGAGGATGTAACAATGACATTGGCTAACCCTCAAAACTGATGTAAAATTCTCGCTTATCATGCACAGGCAGGTTTAGGTTAGGTCCCGCATCACTTGAGAAACCTTGGCGTTGGTGTGCGGGCTCAGGTATGTCCTTCATATAAGGATATACTGGCTAATGTCTCAATTTTACATCAGTTTTGAGGGTTAGCCAATGTCATTGTTACATCCGCCACACCAGTGCATTTATGTCATGTTGTGTTTCTATGTCAGGTAATCCTATTATGTGACCACTGAGTTTCTATTTTAACTGCATGTTTGGCTGTTGAACTTAGTCTACGTTTAAGCTCAGGAGAGAGCGAAACGCATCAGATTATTACAGTCCTGTGATGTCTGTTTCCTTGCTATGGCATGAATAAAGAAGTGATCTTTTAGAACATACCTGGTGCTGGACAATCCTTCCTTTCTTCATTACAAGGGGGCCACACGAAAAGTAAGGGGGGGAGGCGAAAATTTATGTGCAGCAAGAATGTGTAAACCGCGAAATGAATACATGCTGCGATCCTCTGGTCCGGTCAGCACAAGAAGAGTTAACCTGCCGCCAGAGAAGCGCGTGAAAAAGGCCCACGCTGCGCCAC
Organism: Hyla sarda; assembly: GCF_029499605.1. Taxonomy (NCBI): domain Eukaryota; kingdom Metazoa; phylum Chordata; class Amphibia; order Anura; family Hylidae; genus Hyla; species Hyla sarda. The sequence goes on along the minus strand of NC_079192.1, from coordinate 54,236,149 downwards.
GCCCCGCCCCTGGGCTACCAAGTTGCTGTATCGCAGCCGAAAGGGAACTTGGAAACAGAGGAGTTGTTTCTGGGAGGACCGGAAGTCGAGGCTGCACCGATGACGTCCTTCCTGTCGGCCACCATTTTGGGGAAGCCCGATATAAAAGACACCATGCACAGCGACCTCTTCAGTCTGCACAAGGAGCCGGAGAGTACAGACATGGAGGAGAGCAGCGTTCCACGTAGTGAGAACATCAAAATGGCGCCGGAACAGCGGAAAGTTGTGGCGGTTGCAGCCCAACGATTACAGGATTTTGCCGACCGTCTGCAGCGGTTGTCATTGGACGAAGAGGGGGCCCTACAATCTTCCCCCACTGCCCAATGACTACGATGACTGGCCGGATACACCACCAGCAGAGAGCGCTGGGACACCTGGAGGTGCATCACCGTTGAGATTGTCCCCTCACCACAGAACTTGGGGCTTGTGGGCCAAGATCCCATCGGAGGAGTCTGCAGTAAGTACCCCACCAGAGGTGGCCTTTTCTTCCTCCTCCAGCCCTGAAGCTGAAATACCCCTATCCAGCTTGCCAAGTGCACGACCGTGCTCACCAGATTTGCCCCAGTGGATTTTTGGGGATGAGCCGGGACTGATCGAGTATATGCACGCGGTTTTACAGCCTATACCTGGGAAGCCACTCCCACCAATTCCTGCCGCACAAAGAGAAAGGGCCCGTCAGGAAGCCGAGCTGGCTGAGTTGATGGACAAATGAAAGGCCCGACACAAAGAACTGTACGCCCCTAAGCATGTGCATTTGCCTCCTGAAGAAAGAATTTGTTATCAGGAGAATACTAAAGAGATGGAGGCACTCTACATCCGCAAGTGGGATCATCCCCAAGAAGGGGAGGAACCTTTAGAACGACGAAAAGCAACTGTGGCCAAGTTCGACAAGGTCAGAGGTTATGGGACACTCCTAGATTGCCACACAGGGCAAACCATCCTCATAAACCGGCGAGCAGTACAGAGGCCATTTCTTCATAAAAAGTTCTACTCTCTGGAGGTGGGTGAGATAGTGGAGTACACCCCCGTCCAGAGCCTGCAGGGAGAATGGGCTGCAGCGGTCACAAGACCAACAGCCCCAACACAGCTTCCTTTCAAATACTTTCCGTCTACAGATTGGGAATCGGATCCCTTCAACCTGAGGCCGAAATGGTCTGCTCCTGATGCCTCCACCACCGTACTCAAGGAGGAGGAGCCTCTACAACATCAGTCATCTTCTTCATACAGCCAAGTGCCAAGACCTGCTCAAGACCAAGAAAGTAAGCCCAAATTGCGGCCACCAAAGACCGTACCTAGACCCTCTCGGAGCAATGAGAGTTTGTCTGCTTCCAGGGTACCAGCCAAAGTGCTCTGGCCCGCTCCTGGCATGGAGATGGGGCTAAAACCTTATGCACCAACCTTGATCCCGACCAGTAAACCTCTGGTCACTTTGAATCCTACTGTTGCCCATGCTACTCTCACCAATGTGGTATGGGAGAGTTACATTAACTCCTCGCCTGCTCCAGATGTTGGAAGATATAGGGGAACTACAAGAGGCACAAGAAGAGTTCGGAGGAATATTTTCTGAAGGACTGTAAAGTAATGACTATTGCTTTTCTTTGCTAACCACTTTTGTTTTTCAGTAACCAAGTTCAAGAAACTGTGCCTAACAGGACTGTGCTAAGATTGTTCCAGTTCCAAGTTCAGCAACGTAACCATTAAAGGGGTATTCCAGGCCAAAACTTTTTTTCATATATCAACTGGCTCCGGAAAGTTAAACAGATTTGTAAATTACTTCTATTAAAAAAATCTTAATCCTTCCCATAGTTATTAGCTTCTGAAGTTGAGTTGTTGTTTTCTGTCTAACTGCTCTCTGATGACTCACGTCCCGGGACGTGACATCATCATTGAGCAGTTAGACAGAAAACTTCAGAAGCTAATAACTATTGGAAGGATTAAGATTTTTTAATAGAAGTAATTTACAAATCTGTTAACTTTCCGGAGCCAGTTGATATATATAAAAAAAGGTTTTGCCTGGAATACCCCTTTAAGCTTTGTGCCTGACCATCAGGTCAAGAGACTACTAGTCAGTAGGAGATTCGTAAGTTTTGTGCCCGGCTGATTGTGGCAGTCGTGAAACATAGACTCCTAGTGTAGGTGGACTGCAGATCCTTACACACCAGTTTTGTGTATATACCTCTATATTTATGAGACTTTCTTGCAAAAATTTGCACTTATCAGGTGTATGCGCCTGAACCTTGTTGGAGTGTTGATAAATGTGTAGACTTGTATAATAAAAATGTATATGGTTCTTGTACACAGAAAAAATAGCCTTGTGTCTGTGTACATAAAAAGTAGGTAAAGGTTGTACACGGAAAATGTCCACTAGATGCACGTGTACACTAAAAAAACAAAAAACGTAAATAATTCTTGTATACATGTACATTCAAATGTATAAAAATACTAAACAGATGTTTTAGTAGTTGCTAAATAGGTGACTCTCCCGGCCACTCGCCAATCGTTAGCACCTGTCACAAAATAAACTACCCTTAAGATATCAAGACTAACTATTAAGCAGTACTTGCACACATAGTACCTTAAATTGCCCACTTAAATGTACTACCTCAATCTTCTTCAGTACATACACAGAATAAAAATATGTCTCACACTCAAGAAACACTTTAGGAATTGTAGCCTATTGATATCCAATTGCTGCCACTGTTAGGGACACAAATTTTCTCTCTTTTTATTATGTGTGCGAGATGCTCTACCTGGCCGGTAGATGCTCTTGCGAGCTTAAAATAAAACACGTATTTCTAAAGGTAACCTAGGTACGGTTATACTGTTGTGTTCTAGGGGTAAGTAGCGTGTCGCCGATAGACCCAAGTAGCTAATCTTATTGGTAGAGAGCCTCAGGCAAGCCAATATACCCTTTTTGTGTACTAACAGGTGACTCATCGTGGCAAAACAGAAGTAATGTTTAGTCAGCTTGAAACTAAAGGTATAGAGAGCTGTATTAATGTCTAGTTAGCTTCATAAATGTATAGAGAGCTATAAAAATGCCTAAGGAGCTAGAAACTAATGTCTAGATAGCTTCATAATGGCTAGTAAACTTCATAATTGTCCAGTAAGGATACTAGTCAGACTAAAGAACATGTCTTCAGATGTACATAGAATGTTTCTAATTCTGTCCTTGTCCTAGTCCCTCTACCTTAGGAGACAGGCGTCGGGGTCGACTTGTTTTAAGTAACGGGGTTTGTGGTGTCCCAGCACCGTATTTCATACTGTGCCTTGGTTAGTAGTCCCCAAAGTTAGAGTCCGTAGGACTGTCGGGGTTCGCTTCCCTAATTAACCCCTAGTCACCCCTTAGTAACTTAATATTTATAAATATTATCTATATAAATATATGTATATGGTGTTACTCACTTGTTTTAGCGTCGCAGGACCTGCGGGTCATGTGACCGGGTTACAGAACCTGGTTTTGCTAAAGACTGGTTTTGCTAAAGGACCTTTGGTGGTTCTAGTCAAGTGATCACCCACAATCCATTGTAACGGTGAGTGACAGCTGATATGGACCAATCCAAAAGGGCCAGCCCCTGCCCATATAAGGGAGCTGCGCCATTTTATTGCTCTCTTGGGTTGCTGACTCTGGACGAGGTAGGACCTCTGCAGCTTTCAAGACAATTACTAGGCCAAAGCCTTGCGGCCTAGGCCTGCGCTAGAGACGGATAGTTCTTGCAATTCCCCGCTATCTCCGCAAGATCTCTGGACCTAATCCAACCCCTAAATCCAGCTGATCTACGCAAATACAATCCTCCTAATCTAAAGGGAACTTTCCGGTCCTAAGCATCTGTCAGTCACTGCTGTGCTGTCTATATAGACTCTGTTATCTGGATTGTTACCAATACTGCATGTACAGAAAATCTTCAGTAAAGTTCCTACAAGTTTTAAGTTCAGCACTGCTGTGGATAATCCATTTATTTTACACTCACCTATCGCTCTTGGGAAGGGTGGTGATAGGCCCAGCATCACTACAGAGTTTTAACCCCCACCCTGGCATCACAAGTGACAAGAGTTAACAGTGCCCGTTATTATACAGAACACCCCATATACCCTACAACCCCAGGCTATCACAGTAGTCTCTCCCTTCTTCCATGGCCAGCGCTCCACTCCACCCATTCGGCACAGGTGTTTTTAATTAGCAGGAGACTACATAAGGGTATGTTCACACTACAGAGTGTGAACGGAATCTCCGCTCGCTGAATTCAGCGAGCGGAGATTCAGACTGGCAGCCGGCGGCGGAAGGTCCGTGCGGCACTGCGCCGTCACCATTGACAGCTATGCAGTGCTTGCGGACTTCCACGCAAAGAATAAATATGTTCTTTCTTTGCGCGTAACAATTTCAGCGGCGGAATTGTCCGCTGCTGAAATTCCGCAGTGTGTACATACCCTTAGGGTTTCCTCCTTACATTCTCCTAGCCAGCTCTCTGGTAGAGAGCACATGGTAAGGGTTCACACTGGTGTGGTTCTCTGTGGCGGCCATTGTTTCTGTGATGCTTTGTCTGTGGGGTGATGTGGCTCAAAGTCAGGGGTTTAAATCAACTGGTGCCAGAAAGTTAAACAGATTTGTAAATTATGTAGAAATATATATATTAGGGCTCAGGGCTAGGAAAATCGCCCCTGCGATCTGCGGCGATACCGGGCTGATCGGGTCTCTGGGACCCGACCGCGCAGTAATTTTGCATGATCCCGGTTGTCACAGACAGCCAGGACCATGCTGGAGGCTAGGAGCGAGGTGGCAAGCCTGCCACCTCCTCCTATCCCCTGCGATCCGTCGGTTAGCTAACCGACCAATCGCAGGGGGGTGGGGGGGGGCGGTTACTTCCTCCCGTCCTGCCCGGCCTCTTGAAGTCCGGAGAGGACGGGAGGAAGACCGGAGAACACGGCGGGTGACGGGGGAGTGCTGGGGACCGGCCCCGGTACTTACCTTGTCCCTGAAGACCCGGATCCCGGCGATGAAGACGGCGGCGGCGGCAGGTGAGTGGATCTTCAGCCACGGTCGGGCCCTTTACAGCAATGCACGTCGCCGTAAAGCGACATGCATTGCTGTATTGGGACCCTGTATACTACAACTCCCAGCATGCCCAGACAGCCCTTGGCATCTGGGCATGCTGGGAGTTGCAGTTTTACAACATCTGGAGGTCCGCAGTTTTGGGACCACTGTGCCCTTCCAGATGTTGCAAAACTACACATCCTCAGCATGCCCTTACTGTCCAGGCATGCTGAGAGTTGTAGTTCTGTAACATCTGGCCCTTCAGATGTTGCAGAACTACAACTCCCAGCATGCCTGGACTGTTTTGGCATACTGGGAGTTGTAGTTTTGCAACATCAGGAAGGGCACAGATTGGGAACCACTGTATTAGTGGTCTGCAAACTGTAGTCCTCCAGATGTTGCAAAACTACAACTCCAAACATGCTGGGAGTTGTAGTTCGGCAACATCTGGCTCTAAAGATGTTGCCGAACTACTACTTCCAGAATGCCTGAGAATGTTTGGGAGTTGTGGTTTTGCAACAACTGGAGGCACACTGGTTGGGAAACATTGTCTGTTTCCTAACTCAGTGTTTCCCAACCCGTGTGCCTCCAGCTGTTGCAAAACTATAACTACCAGCATGCACTGATAGACTGTGCATGCTGGGAGTTGTAGTTTTGCAACAGCTGGAGATTCCCCCTCTCTGTGAATGTACAGGGTACATTCACATGGGCAGGGGCTTACAGTGAGTATCAGGCTGCAAGTTTGCGATGCAGCAAATTTTGCGCGGCAGCTCAAACTCGCAGCGGGAAACTCGCTGTAATCCCCCGCCTGTGTGACTGTACCCTAAAAACACTGCACTACACTAACACAAAATAAAATAAAAAGTAAAAAACACTACATATACACATACCCCTACACAGCCCCCCTCCCCTCCCCAATAAAAATGAAAAACGTCTGGTACGCCACTGTTTTCAAAATGGAGCCTCCAGCTGTTGCAAAACAACAACTCCCAGTATTGCCGGACAGCCGTTGACTGTCCAAGCATGCTGGGAGATTTGCAACAGCTGGAGGCACCCTGTTTGGGAATCACTGGCGTAGAATACCCCTATGTCCACCCCTATGCAAATCCCTAATTCAGGCCTCAAATGCACATGGCGCTCCCACTTTGGAGCCCTGTCGTATTTCAAGGCAACAGTTTACGTCCACATATGGGGTATCGCCATACTCGGGAGAAATTGCCTAACAAATTTTGGGGGGCTTTTTCTCCTTTCACCCCTTATGAAAAGGTGAAGTTGGGGTCTACACCAGCATGTTAGTGTAAAAAAATAAAAAAATTTACACTAACATGCTGGTGTTGCCCTATACTTTTCATTTTGACAAGAGGTAAAAGGGAAAAAAGCCCCCCAAAGTTTGTAATGCAATTTCTCCCGACTACGGAGATACCCCATATGTGGGCGCAAAGTGCTCTGGGGGCGCACAACAAGGCCCAGAAGGGAGAGTGCACCATGTACATTTGAGGTGATTTGCACAGGGGTGGCTGATTGTTACAGTGGTTTTGACAAACGCAAAAAAAAAAAAAAACACATGTGACCCCATTTCGGAAACTACACCCCTCACGGAATGTAATGAGGGGTGCAGTGAGAATTTACACCCCACAGGTGTCTGACAGATCTTTGGAACAGTGGGCTGTGCAAATTAAAAATTGTGTACAGCCCACTGTTCCAAAGATCTGACAGACACCAGTGGGGGGTAAATGCTCACTGTACCCCTTGTTACGTTCCTCAAGGGGTCTAGTTTCCAAAATGGTATGCTGTGTGGGGTTATTTTGCTGTCCTGGCACCATAGGGGCTTCCTAAATGCGACATGCCCCCGAGCAAAATTTGCTCTCAAAAAGCCAAATATGACTCCTTCTCTTCTGAGCATTGTAGTTCGCCCATAGTGCACTTCAGGTCAACTTATAGGGTACCTCCATACTCAGAAGAGATGGGGTTACAAATTTTGGGGGGTATTTTCTGCTATTAACCCTTGCAAAAATGTGAAATTTGGGGGGGAAACACACATTTTAGTGAATTTCTTTTTAATTTTTTTTACATATGCAAACGTCGTGAAACACCTGTGGGGTATTAAGGCTCACGTTATTCCTTGTAACGTTCCTCAAGGGGTCTAATTTCCAAAATGGTATGCCATGTGTTTTTTTTTTCCTGTTCTGGCACCATAGGGGCTTCCTAAATGCAACATGCCCCCCAAAAACCATTTCAGAAAAACGTACTCTCCAAAATCCCCTTGTCGCTCCCTCTACTGCGCCCGCCAAACACTTTACATAGACAGCTGAGGTATGTGCTTACTCGAGAGAAATTGGGCTACAAATATAAGTATACATTTTATCCTTTTACCCTTGTAAAAATTCAAAAATTGGGTCTACAAGAACATGCAAGTGTAAAAAATGAAGATTGTGAATTTTCTCCTTCACTTTGCTGCTATTCCTGTGAAACACTTAAAGGGTTAAAATGCTGACTGAATGTCATTTTGAATATTTTGGGGGGTGCAGTTTTTATAATGGGGTCATTTGTGGGGTATTTCTAAGATGAAGACCCTTCAAATCCACTTCAAACCTGAACTGGTCCCTGAAAAATTGTGATTTTGGAAATTTTGTGAAAAATTGGAAAATTGCTGCTGAACTTTGAAGCCCTCTGATGTCTTCCAAATGTAAAAACACGTCAATTTTATGATGCAAACATAAAGTAGACATATTGTATATGTGAATTAAAAAAATTTGGGGGGGAAATATCCATTTTCCTTACAAGCAGAGAGCTTCAAAGTTAGAAAAATGCAAAATTTTCAAATTTTTCATCAAATTTTGGGATTTTTTACCAAGAAAGGATGCAAATTACAAAAAATGTTACTACTATGTTAAAGTAGAATATGTCACGAAAAAACAATCTCAGAATCAGAATGATAACTAAAAGCATTCCAGAGTTATTAATGTTTAAAGTGACAGTGGTCAGATGTGCAAAAATTGGCCGGGTCCTAAGGTGTAAAATGGCTGACCCAGGGGTTAAGCAGAAGTTTGAAACAACTACGACTTTTCCTGCAGCTTGCTGCCCGTCTAAATTAAGAATTCTAAAATAGAAGAAAAAGGAGACCAACGGAGGCGTCTCATGTGTCACCACTAAAACAATTTGCGAAATAAGAAGGAAGCCGTTACTGGGCGCAGATCGCCCTTAGGTAGTGGCCGCTCACCTAGAGTGAATGAAAAATTTGCATATCAACCCAGCAAGTGGGTTACCAGTATGAAGAGGAGGAACTGCTGCTAAGCCCGGCATCCAGGAGAAGGAGTGATCCAATCCTGATGAGAATCAGTGTAGGAAGAAGAAAATAACCCTTATGGTGGCTCTGCTGGTTCCAGTGAGAAGTAAAAGGCAAACCAGGAGTATTGTCAAACACTGGAGTGGTTTATTGAGTGTAAAAACAATAAAAGTAAAAGGATATCCTTTTACTTTTATTGTTTTTACACTCAATAAACCACTCCAGTGTTTGACAATATTCCTGGTTTGCCTTTTACTTCTTACTGGAACCAGCAGAGCCACCATAAGGGTTATTTTCTTCTTCCTACACTGAAATGAAGAAATCGTGAAGAAAAGCACCTTGGTAATGACCAAGAATCCAATGGTCTCTCTGGCTAAGCGCCAAAGATCCTGTGAGCAGAAACTTTCAGAAGGTCCACCATCATTGCAGCCTCCACCAATCTCTGCTTTACGGCAGAGTGGCCAGAAATAAGCCTTTCTTCAGTATATGATACATGAAAGCTGCCTGCAGTCTGCAAAAAAGCTCCTAAACGGCTCAGACTGTGATAAACAAGATTTTCTGGTCTGAGGAAACCAACATTGAACTTTCTGATCTCAAAACGAAGCATCATGTCTAAAGAGAACCAGGCACTGCTCATCACCTGTCCAATACTATGCCAACAGCGAAGCATGGCAGGGGCAGAATCATACTGTAGGGGTGTTTTTCAGTGGTTGGGGCAGAGAGACTGGTTAGGGTTAAAGGTGTACTCCACTGGCCAGCATTCGGAAGTATTGAGGGGGAATGACGGTAACATCACGAGGGGTGTGGCCGACCCCAGCAGCGTGAAAACAGCATTCGGAACATTTACTTCCGAACGCTGGCCAGTGGAGTACCCCTTTAAGGGAAAGCGGAATGAAGTAAAGTACAGAGATATTCTTAATGAAACCTTGATCCAGAGCGCTCTGGACCTCAGACTGGGCCAAAGGTTCATTTCTATCAAGACAACGGCCAAGACAACACAGAAGCGGCTTAGGGAAAACTCTGTGAATGTTCTTGAGTGGCCCAGCCAGAGCCCTGACGTGAACCCAATTAAACCTTTCTGGAAAAACTAAAAACGGCTACCCCCCCCCTGACAGTTCCCATCCAACCTGACAGAGCTTGAAATAATTTAAGAAGAATCCAGGAGTGTAAATCTTGTGGCATCTTCCCCAAGAAGACTGGAGACTGGGATGGCTGCTAAAGGGGCTTCAACTAAGTCCTTAGTAAAGGGTCTGAATACTTATGTCACTGCGAGATTTTATTTTTATTTTTATTTTTTTATCCATAGACCCTTGTTACCCTCATGAAGTACAAAAGTGTGGCCTCCTTTTTGGCCCCCATTCAGGTTATATTTGTAAAGGTTTGCTAGATGGGAAGACTAGATGAACTAAATGGTTCTTATATACTGACTTTTCCTGATTCCTGGTTCTTATATACTGACTGGCACTTTTCCTGACTTATCGTATTTTTCGCCGTATAAGACGCACTTTTTCTTCTCCAAAACTGGGGGGGGGGGGGGGGGGGGGGGGAGTTGGTGAGCCTTATACGGCAAATACACATTAAAACCCTGTCCTTTCGCGACGGTCCCTGCGGCCATCAACGGCCGGGACCTGCGGCTTATACAGGACATCATCGATCGCGGTGATGCCCTGTATTAACCCTTCAGATGCGGCGATCAAAGCTGACCGCCGCGTCTGAAGCGAAAGTGACACTAACCCGGCTGCGGTGAAATCGGGCGTCCCGATCAGCTTACAGGACACCGGGAGGGACCTTACCTGCCTCCTCTGTGTCTGCTCCGTGCCGGGTTCCCCTGCATGGCCGGTGCTCTCCTTCGTCGTCATCATGTCGTCGCGCACACCGTCCCGTCATCCAATAGGAGCGGCGTGCGTAGCGATGTGATGGCGGCGACGGAGAGCGAGGATACCGGGCAGCAGAGACGTTCCAGAGTAACGGGGAGACCCCGTGGACACGGCGACAGCGATGGAGGGCGACATCCAGGGCAGCGGTGACGGGTCCGGAGCAGCGGGGACACGTGAGTATTACCTCCTATACCAGTGGTCTTCAACCTTCGGACCTCCAGATGTTGCAAAACTACAACTCCCAGCATGCCCGGACAGCAACGGCTGTCCGGGCATGTTGGGAATTGTAGTTTAGCAACATCTGGAGGTCCGCAGGTTGAAGATCACTGTCCTATAGTTTACATTGTATTTGGTTCAGAATCTTTTTTTTCTAGATTTTCATTCTTTAAAATTGGGTGCGTCTTATATGCCGGGGCATCTTATATGGCGAAAAATACAGTATACATCTGACGATGTGTGAAATGAGCCTTTGCGGCATGATATTAGAATTTCCCATAAGGCTATGGTGAAATGGCAGAATGTCTGGCCGGAAATTATTCTGCAGGCAGCGACGCTGGCAGAACATGCCGACGCTAGTACCCCACAGAAATGTGCTGTCTCCATAGACTGCAATGCATTTCCCAGAGTTTTACGCAGAAAGGAATCCTCCATGGAAGAAGGAATTTCCATGGCAGAAGTTTCCACAGTGAAAACTCCGCCATGTGCACGTTGTAGAAGAATTCCATTGAAAACTGCTGCAATGGAAATTCCAAGCTGAATTTTTGTGCCAGATCTGCTTGGAAATTCCACCATGTATGCACAAAGCAACGGCCAACACGCCTTCTTAATGCATTTGTGGAGTGGCACTGGCTGTGGGGTGATTGAGCATAGGGTGTAGGTTCATGATGCCAGGGCACTGTTAACCTCCAGGTCTGAGGATGAGATTGTGTGGTGTCCCGGTATCGTATAGTATACTGTACCTTGTATGGTGGTCCCCAAAGCCAGAGTAACTTCCTTCCAGTAGGGTCCTCCTGGTGGGATAGCCCTTGTCACCGCTTCCTTCTTTAATTTTGTAATGTTATATGTATATTTAATTGTATATTTAATGATGAATATATTGTCGCAGGACCTTGAGTCATGTGACTAATGTTAATTCTATTAAGGTATGTTAACCTCTTCCCGAGTCCTTAAGGACCGAGGGCGTATCCATACGCCCGTGGGAATTCCGGCCCCCACCGCTAGCCGGTTGGGGACCGGAGCCGGATGCCTGCTGAAATCGTTCAGCAGGCATCCCGGCATATCGCCCAGGGGGGTCATTATGCCCCCCCATGTCGGCGATCGCCGCAGATCGCTGGACAATTCAGTCCAGCGTTCTGCGGCGATTCCGGGTCAATCGGGTCTCCGGTGACCCGGTGACCCGGAATTACTGGCTGTTCGGGGCCGTCTCTGATGGCCCCGAACAGTCAGAGCCTGCAGGGGTGAGGTGGCACTGGTGCCACCTCACGATCGCCCTGATTCGTCGGCCGGATTACCGGCCGACCAATCAGGGCGCCTGCTGCGGGTGTCACTCCCGCACCCGCTCCGCCCCTCTTCTGGAGGACGTGAGCGGGTGCGGGAAGACGACCCCCGGTGCTGGGGACCCCGATCCCCGGCGCCCCTGTTGGGATCGGGGCCCCAGGAGCAGCTGCGGCGGCGGGACTGACCTGCAGCGTCTGGATCGTTGGAGGTGAGTGACAGCCTCCTGCTGTTGCTTAGCAACAGCTCCCAGCATGCAAAAAGGGCATGCTGGGAGCTGTAGTTATGCAACAGCAGGAGGCAGACCACCACAACTCCCAGCATTCCCTTATGGGCATGCTGGGACTTATGGTTTTGCAACAGCTGGAGGCACATTCTTTCTATGGAAAAGTGTACCTTCAGCTGTTGTATAACTACAACTCCCAGCTTGCACAAACAGCTAAAGTGCATGCTGGGAGTTGTAGTGGTGCATCTGCTGGTTGCATAACTACAACTCCCAGCATGCCCGTTGGCTGTCGGTGACTGCTGAGAGTTGTAGTTTTGCAACAGCTGAAGGCACACTGGTTGTGAAACTCAGAGTTTTTTTTTACCTAACTCAGTGTTTCACGACCGGTGTACCTCCAGCTGTTGCAAACTACAACTCTCAGCAGTCACCGTACACCATGCACCGTACATGCTGGGAGTTGTAGTTTTGCAACAGCTGGAGGCACACTGGTTGTGAAACACTGAGTTAGGTCACAAACTCAGTGATACATAACCAGTGTGCCTACAGCTGTTGCAAAACTACAACTCTCAGCAGTCACCGACAGCCAACGGGCATGCTGGGAGTTGTAGTTATGCAACAGCTGGATGTCCCCCCCAATGTGAACGTACAGGGTACACTCACATGGGCGGAGGATTACAGTAAGTATCTGGCTGCAAATTTGAGCTGCCGCAAACTTTCTGCTGCAGCTCAAATTGCCAGCGAGAAACTACTGTGAACCCCCGCCCGTGCGACTGTACCCTAAAAACACTACACTACACTAACACAAAAAATAAAATAAAAAGTAAAAAACACTACATATACACATAGCCCTACACAGCCCCCCTCCCCTCCCCAATAAAAATGAAAAACGTCTGGTACGCCACTGTTTCCAGAACGGAGCCTCCAGCTGTTGCAAAACAACTCCCAGTATTGTCGGACAGCCGTTGACTGTCCAGGCATGCTGGGAGTTTTGCAACAGCTGGAGGCACCCTGTTTGGGAATCACTGGTGTAGAATACCCCTATGTCCACCCCTATGCAATCCCTAATTTAGGCCTCAAATGCGCATGGCGCTCTCACTTTGGAGCCCTGTCGTATTTCAAGGCAACAGTTAAGGGTCACATATGGGGTATCGCCGTACTCGGGAGAAATTGTGTTACAAATTTTGGGGGGTATTTTCTGCTTTTACCCTTTTTAAAAATGTAAAATTTTTGGGAAAACAAGCATTTTAGGTTAAAAAAAAATTTTTTTTTACATATGCAAAAGTCGTGAAACACCTGTGGGGTATAAAGGTTCACTTAACCCCTTGTTACGTTCCCCGAGGGGTCTAGTTTCCAAAATGGTATGCCATGTGGTTTTTTTTTGCTGTCCTGGCACCATAGGGGCTTCCTAAATGCGGCATGCCCCCAGAGCAAAATTTGCGTTCAAAAAGCCAAATGTGACTCCTTCTCTTCTGAGACCTGTAGTGCGCCAGCAGAGCACTTTTCACCCCCATATGGGGTGTTTTCTGAATCGGGAGAAATTGGGCTTCAAATTTTTAGGGGTATTTTCTGCCTTTATTACCCTTTTTAAAAATAAAATTTTTTTGGGAAAACAAGCATTTTAGGTAAAAATTATTATTTTTTTTTACATTTGCAAAAGTCGTGAAACACCTGTGGGGTATTAAGGTTCACTTTATCCCATGTTACATTCCCCGAGGGGTCTAGTTTCCAAAATGGTATGCCATGTGTTTTTTTTTTTTGCTGTTCTGGCACCATAAGGGCTTCCTAAAGGTAACATGCCCCCCAAAAACCATTTCAGAAAAACGTACTCTCCAAAATCCCCTTGTCGCTCCTTCCCTTCTGAGCCCTCTACTGCGCCCGCCGAACACTTTACATAGATATATGAGGTATGTGCTTACTCGAGAGAAATTGGGCTACAAATAAAAGTAAAAATTTTGTCCTTTTACCCCTTGTAAAAATTCAAAAATTGGGTCTACAAGAACATGTGAGTGTAAAAAATGAAGATTGTGAATTTTCTCCTTCACTTTGCTGCTATTCGTGTGAAACACCTAAAGGGTTAAAACACTGACTGAATGTCATTTTGAATACTTTGGGGGGTGTAGTTTTTATAATGGGGTCATTTATGGGGTATTTCTAATATGAAGACCCTTCAAATCCACTTCAAACCTGAACTGGTCCCTGAAAAATACGGAGTTTGAAAATTTTGTGAAAAATCGGAAAATTGCTGCTGAACTTTGAAGCCCTCTGATGTCTTCCAAAAGTAAAAACTCATAAATTTTATGATGCAAACATAAAGTAGACATATTGTATATGTGAACCAAAAAAAAATGTATTCGTAATATCCATTTTCCTTACAAGCAGAAAGCTTCAAAGTTAGAAAAATGCTAAATTTTCAAATTTTTCATCAAATTTACGGATTTTTCACCAAGAAAGGATGCAAGTATCGACAAAAATTTACCACTATGTTAAAGTAGAATATGTCACGAAAAAACAATCTCGGAACCAGAATGATAACTAAAAGCATTCCAGAGTTATTAATGTTTAAAGTGACAGTGGTCAGATGTGCAAAAAACGCTCCGGTCCTTAAGGCCAAAATGGGCTCCGTCCTGAAGGGATTAAAGGACCTTCCTAGGTCACATGGGTGGTCACATGTTTAGACCATAATTCCTTGTAAAGTGATTGACAGATGGTATGGACCAATGAGCTCAAGGCCAGCCCCTGCCCATATAAGGGAGCTGCCAGCCAATCCTCGCTCTCTTGGGTTCCGGACTAGCAGAGAGTAGAGATCCATGCAACTTTCAAAGACAAGACCAGGCCGAAGCCTGATAATACCAAACCGTGAGTTATAATACAACTCCCCGCTAAAGTCCGCGTGACTGCTGGATAAATTTCCTGAGCTTAAAACTCACAAAGTCCCAACCAACGGTCAGGATCCCAATAGACACTGATTGTACAAAGACTGTTCCTGTTTGATTCTGCATAAAACCTGCAGTAAAAGTTCCGACAGTTTTCTGAAACCTCCGGTTGTGGACAATCATTTATTATACCTTCCTATCGCTCTTGGGAAGGGTGGTGATAGGACAAGTATATACAGAGTGTTACGCCGAGCGCTCCGGGTCCCCGCTCCTCCCCGGAGCGCTCACGGCGTTTCTCTCCCTGCAGCGCCCCGGTCAGACCCGCTGACCGGGAGCGCTGCACTGACATTGCCGACGGGGATGCGATTCGCATAGCGGGACGCGCCCGCTCGCGAATCGCATCCCAAGTCACTTACCCGTCCTGGTCCCCGGCTGTCATGTGCTGGTGCGCACGGCTCCGCTCTCTAGGGAGCGCGCACGCCAGCTCTCTGAGACTTAAAGGGCCAGTGCACCAATGATTGGTGCCTGGCCCAATTAGCCTGATTAGCTTCCACAAGCTCCCTGGCTATATCACATCACTTCCCCTGCACTCCCTTGCCGGATCTTGTTGCCTTGTGCCAGTGAAAGCGTTTAGTGTTGTCCAAGCCTGTGTTACCTGATCTCCTGCTATTAATATTGACTACGAACCTTGCCGCCTGCCCCGACCTTCTGCTACGTCTGACCTTGCCTCTGCCTAGTCCTTCTGTCCCACGCCTTCTCAGCAGTCAGCGAGGTTGAGCCGTTGCTAGTGGATACGACCTGGTTGCTACCGCCGCAGCAAGACCATCCAGCTTTGCGGCGGGCTCTGGTGAACACCAGTAGCCACTTAGAACCGGTCCACCAGCACGGTCCACGCCAATCCCTCGCTGACACAGTGGATCTACAACCTGTAAGCCGAATCGTGACACAGAGGACCCCTCACCCTGGCATCACGACAGTTAAGGTTAAACCAGCACCCTTTAGTTACTGCACAGCTACACCCCATCTACTCTACACCCCCACAAGCTTGCCACAATAGCTTCTCCTGGGCCAAGTGCGGGGACAAGGATGAGACCGATGCAAGGTTATGCATAACTATCTATACTGTTGCAGGAATTAGCAAATCCTTGACAGTACAAAATATAGTGCAGAGGAATGTGCAGAGTGTAATCCGTGGAGCCTGCCGCCTTGCTGAGACTTGTAGTAGGTGCAACTGCAGATTAGTGATTATAGCAGCCCACGCTGGATTAAGAGACTTTGTGCTGACTGACTGAAGATGACGTTTCTCCCCAAGGACTCTGTGCTTACCACCACGCTTTGACTTTCACCTGTGTGTTGGGGCCTTCCTCAAATTGGCATGGCTGCTGACTTTAGGCTTTTCCTTCAGGTCTCCTCACTCTTCTCCTCAGCTCTTCAACTCTGAGACTTCTCTCACCTTCCAACTCCTAGACTCCTCACAACTGCAACTCCAACTCTCTTTCAAATGAACAGCTCCCCCCCCCCCCCCTACACTACATAAAGGTCAATGCTGGGGGCTCCCATTGGGGTGTCAGGGTCACCTGGTCACTCTGCAGCATGCTGTTGTATGCACCAGAGGAAGTTGTGTAGTTATTTTGTGTCTGACCACAGTGCTCTCTGTGACAGGAACTGTCCATAGCAGGAGCAAATCCCCATAGCAAACCTCTTCTGCTCTGGACAGTTCCTGACACAGACAGAGGTGTCAGCAGAGAGCACTTCCTGTAGTCCAGAGAAGTTCAGTGTGTGCAGCGAGCTGGTGTGTCCCTTTCTGAGCTCCTCCAGACTTCCAGAGGCAAAGCAGCAGGTGTTACATCAGCCTTTCCCAGGAGCGTGGCAGGCTCCTCGGGAGAGCCTCCCTTCATGGAGTCTCGGGCCTCCACTCCTCGTTCTTCCAGGCTGGCGGGGAGAGGAGAGAAAATTGCAACAGCCAATGTTCCGGCCGGAGGAAGAAGATCTAGCAGAGTCTGCAGCAATGCAGGCTCTGCTCCTCCGGCAACGGGTGCCAGCCAGAGATCTGGTGGAAAGAAGGCGAGGAGGAAGACCATTGAGATGTGGGCAGAAAGAGGGCCCAAGGAATCCAGCGAGACCTTCTGTTCCCGCATGACAGCACGCTTTTCAGAGTTTGAGCGGTGTGGTAAGGAGCTAAGGTTTGCCAGAGGAGACCTGCGCGGGACTCAGAGTCTGGCAAACCCTGGGTCCAGGAGGAACAAGCCAGAGCTGAGGAAAAAAAATCACAGCCCTGAAGGCTGAGATAGAAAAGCTGGAGGAGAGGAGAGCCGAGATCCTGGAGGGGAGCGGTCTTTTCCGGGAAAAGCTGGTGAATGGAGACCGGTTTGCCGCCATGAAATCCCCAGGTAAGGTGGAGGTGGATGATGGGGAGAGTAGTGGCGGTGAAGAAAGTGAGGATGGTGGTGATGAAAAGGAGGAGGAGAGGGTGGAGGAACATGCTGTGCCTGTGGCTGCTCCCTGTGATACCCAGACCACCCAGGACAGCTACATTGAACCGGCCCAGGTGGCGCTTCCTTCCAGTGACAGTGAGGAGGATGATGTGGAGAGTGAGGCTGGGGGCTTATTGAGGGCTATAGTCATGCAGGAGTCCCCAGCCCACCTCCAGAATTTTACTTTTGGGAATGATTTATGTGATGATGTGGCAGTAAAGAGGAAAGCTAAGAAGCAAAAGACCCAAAAATCTGTACAGTATGTATTTGTTCCTTTCCAGCAGTCTGTGCCAGCTGCAAAGCTGGTTCAGGCTGCTGGGCCCCCCAGACTGCCAGACCCTTTTTCTGTGGTGGAACGGAGCCAGCATGGGGGGTACAGCATGGCGTCAGTACAGGCTGTGGACGCAATAAAAGTGAAGCCCACCCATCCTGCCGGTAGGGAGGGGCAGGATGGGCTCATGGTGGGCAACTCTGGCACTACAGGACTGCCCCAGGGTGGCGGGGGGCATGTCCAAGTGCCAGAGGCGAGCTATGCCGCCGTGTGCTCGGGGGGTGGTTCCCCGAGTGCTGTGGGCACTACCAGCACTGCAGGGCACTCCCCTGTGAGGGGGAGGAGTGTCCGGGTGCTGGTGGCAGAGAGTGGTAGGTCCATGTGCTCGGGGGGCGGTCCTCCGAGTATAGTATGTTCTGCAGGCACTGCGGGGCACTCCTCTGTGAGGGGGGGAGTGTCCGGGTGCCGGAATCATCCGCAGAGCCCGTGCGGTCGGGCAAAGCAGGTGCTGGCATTGTGGGAGGAGCTGGGGTGCGCCCAGTGGGGCAGCCTCAGACTCGGATAATAACATCAGCCATGGAGGAGGAGCCATCGGTGTCGACCCCAGCAGCAGCACCCAAGCCAGAGAAAAAGACTATTCTGAAGCCAGCAATACTACAAATCCCAGCCAGCCCAGAATCTATTAGTCAGGTCAAGAGTGCAGGGTGTGTGAATGCTGAGTGTAGTAGTGTTGTGGATGAGAGGAGTGTATGTGGGAGTGTCAGTGGAGTGAATGTTGGTGGGAGTGGTGGTGTGAATGGGAAGTCTGGTGTGGATGAGAGTAGTGGTGTGAAAGGTGGTATAGGTGGTTCTGAATCTGGTTCCGGGTCTGGTCTGGCTGCCCCCCCGGTAGTGACTGCTCCTAGGAGCTATGCCAATGTCACTGCCGGGGGTTCAGGGGGGTCCCCGTCTCCGTCCGGCCCTGCGGGCCATTTGCAACAGCGCCTCCTGGAGGCTTTACGTCAAACTGGTACCTCATCCTCGTTACCATCTCCTCCCCCTCCTTGGAGGGGGAAGGTGAGGGCGGGGTGCCTAGGAAGAAAGAGCCTCTGGGGGGAACTGGGCCCTGTCCTGTCGGGACACCTTCCTCGGAGGGCAGGGCTAGACCGGGGCCGGATGGAGACGGGGATCAAATGGATCAATCGGAATCCAAAAAAAGGTCTAAGTGTGGTCCAGCCCTCTCGTCTTCGGGGGGCGAAAAAGAAGGGGAAAAAGAAATATAGGGTGAGGCCATCTAATTCAATCACCCTGTACGGCGGCACTCACCCCATTGACGCTGGCATCTATTAATTGTGCCAGCATAAAGTCTGATACGGCTAGATTCGCAGCCTTTGATTTTCTCGGCCGCGTTGAAGCCGACATTTTCTTTTTACAGGAGACCAGGTTGTCAGATCTAGCCTCCCACTGGTCTCTTGCGGCTGAGCCGTATAGTGGGGGGTGGCAGTCCTTTTTACCACTCCTGTTGAATGCCGACGGGTTATTGAATTAGAAATGGGGAGGTGCCTGATCTTAGATGTCTTCATGAAGGGACAAGAGCTTCGGCTCATTAACATCTACGCCCCGCAAACTAAGCGGGCCGTAAAGATCTCTTTATGAGGATTAAGCCCTTTCTTTTTACGAGTCGGCAGGTGATCTTTGGAGGGGACTTCAATAATGTCACAAGGTCCCAAGATCGGAGAGGCTCCAATGGTCCGCTGACTTGTGATAGTGTGGCACTGATTAGCATAGCTAGAGAAGCTCGCCTAGAGGACACCCACATCCGGAGCCCCTTGGGCCACGCGGGTTTCACCTATCATCAAGGTAGTCGCATGTCTAGGATAGATAGGCTTTATTTAAAGGAGGAAGCCGTTTCTACCGCAGTGTCCGTGGTTGAGGTGGAGTTCTCCGATCACTGTATGATTTTGTTTTCCCTGAATGTTTCAGAGAAGAGATGGCAGAAGAGATCAGGGAAGAGGAAGTGAGACTGGCGATGGAGGAGCTTGCCCCCAAGAAGTCGCCAGGTCCAGATGGCTTAACATCCGAGTGGTACAGGACCTTTAAGGAGTCTTTAGCTCCCCTCTTGACTGAGGTATTCAATGAGTGTCTCTCCTCGGCCACTCTGCCGAAGTCAATGAGGAGGTGAGCCCTGATTCTTCTCTCAAAGGGTAAAGATTCTAGCCGTATTGAGAATTGAAGGCCCATAGCTCTTCTCAATACAGACAGGAAGCTTCTAGCTAAGATACTGTTTAATCGGTTGGTGAAGTTTGCACCCCGGCTCCTTAATGAGGCCCAGCACTGCACTGTTCCAGGCCGAAGCACCTTAAGTGCTGTCCTTAGAGTCAGGGAGGCAGTGGAGCGGAGTTTTGCAGGTCTCTGGAAGGGGTACTTGCTGTCCCTGGATCAGGCCAAAGCATTTGATCGGGTGAATCACGAGTACCTCTGGTCCGTCCTCCTGAGATATGGCTTACCGAGTACTTTTGTTAATTGGCTTAAGATCTTGTATGTAGGGGCAGAGAGTTTCCCGCTGGTGAACTGGTGGTCTGGCCGCTCTTTTGAGGTGGGGTCCGGAGTCCGTCAGGGTTGTCCTTTGAGCCCACTCTTATATTTGCGATTGATCCCTTCCTTAGTAGGGTGAGTCGTGGACCATTGGCGGGAGTCGGGATGAGTCTGGCGGAGCTGGATGTCACCCAGAGAGTGGTGGCGTACGCTTACTATGTCACTTTCGAGAGAGAGAGGAGGTCGATGTGGTGATGTCCGCTACTCGGAGACATCCGGGTCTAAGATCAACCGGGAGAAGTGTGAGAGTCTCTGGCTGGGAGGTGGAGATCCCACGTTTGATCTCCCGGACAACCTTCCAGGGCCCCAAGAATCAGCAAAAGTCTTAGGCATCGCATTCGGCCAGGATGATTATCCCACCAAAAACTGGGATGGTAAGCTCCAGGATGCCGCTCAGAAGGTGGACCAGTGGAAGGGTTGGTCTTTGACCCTCAGGGAAAGGGTTCATCTGGGGAGCGTATGTATCTGTCACGATTCGGCTGGCTGGAGGTGGATCCTCTGTGCCAGAGAGGGATTGGCGTGGACCGTGTTGGTGGACCGGTTCTAAGTTGCTACTGGTATTCACCAGAGCCCGCCGCAAAGCGGGATGGTCTTGCAGCGGCGGTAGCAACCAGGTCGTATCCACCAGCAACGGCTCAACCTCTCTGACTGCTGAAGATAAGCGCGGTACAAGGGAGTAGACAAGAGCAAGGTCGGACGTAGCAGAAGGTCAGGGCAGGCAGCAAGGATCGTAGTCAGGGGCAACGGCAGGAGGTCTGGAACACAGGCTAGGAACACACAAGGGAACGCTTTCACTGGCACAATGGCAACAAGATCCGGCGAGGGAGTGCAGGGGAAGTGAGGTATAAGTAGGGAGTGCACAGGTGAACACACTGATTAGGCCTGCTGCGCCAATCAGTGGAGCAGTGGCCCTTTAAATTGCAGAGACCCGGCGCGCGCGCGCCCTAAGGAGCGGGGCCGCGCGAGCCGGGACAAGACATACGGGGAACGGGTCAGGTACGGGAGCCGGGATGCGCATCGCGAGCGGGCGCCTCCTGTGTCGCGGATCGCATCCCGGCTGGGAGTGATATTGCAGCGCACCCGGTCAGCAGGTCTGACCGGGGCGCTGCGAATGAGAGGATGCTGCGAGCGCTCCCGGGAGGAGCGGGGACCCGGAGCGCTCGGCGTAACAGTATCTTGCCAGAGGCTTACTATACTAGGATCTACAGCCTGTTTTTCCAACTGTTATGGGGGAACAGGATGAACCTAGTCAAGAGAGAGGTTACGTACCCCACGAGGAGACTAGGAGGTTTATCTATGGTAAACCCTGTGGTGTTCTTTACGAACACCTTCTTGAAAGCTTACATTGCAAACCTCTGGAAAGAGAGGGCTCCTCCGTGGGTAATCTCCTGCAGGGAATGGTTTCGCCCTTTCTTCCAGGAATGGGAGAGAGGAGGGCAAGTGAAGGACCTCCGTACGCCCCATAGATATCTTCCGGCTTACATTACCCCGACTCTGAAGGTGATACGTCGGTGGGGTCTGGGAGTGTGGGAGATCAGGACCCAGTCAAGGCAGTTCCTTGACAAACGGGTTCTGTTGACCCACTTCCAGAAGCCTCTGGCGCTCAGGGACTGCCCAGGTTGGGATCTGAGGGTCGGGTTGTATCTTTTAAACATGAAAAGGATCCCCCAGAAGTTTTGGGACTTGGCCTGACGCTGCTTTCAGGGGAAGCTATATGTAAGGGACAACCTGAAGTGTAGGAACTCTGTTGACCGGGGATGTCCCCGAGAAGAGTGTGGGGACACGCTGGAAAGCATGGACCACTTCCTGCTTCATTGTCCCTTTAATATAGGGGTTTACAACAGGGTGGGTGCTTCCATCGGCTGGAGTCAACTTGCCGGCCTTACCTATCCGGAGTGGGCTTATGGGGCATTCAGGACCCTGGGTGGCCGAGACCGGGGCACTTTATTCTTAATTAGTTTAGTGGTTAGGTACTACACGTGGAATGCACAGTGTTTAGTGTCGACCCAACAGAAAATCCTCTCCGAGGTGGAGGTCTGTAGGAATATCACAGGTGACCTCTGGAAGATCAGGTCTTTGGAGTATGGCAGTCTTGGTATGGCAATCCTATGGAGAGGTTTTGGGGGGGGGGGGGGGAGAGAGAAAAAAATTAAAATAAATAAAATTAGATTATTTTAATTACGGCAGCTAGCCTATTTTTGTTTTGTTACAGAGAGGATTTAAAAAAAAAAAAAAAACATTTTATAAATAAATTTGTGAGGTTATGTTACCTAGTTTGGATATTTTTAGTTTTTGATCACAGCGAGGAAAGCTTTATTTATGTTCATTAGGTGTGTGTGTGTTGAACTGTAGTTGGTTATGATGAATTTTTGGTTTATCTGGGCTGGCCGGTTAGGAAGGTTTAAGTTGTTATTTTGAGACGCATAGTTTGTTTTTATGTTCAGTTTTGTTAATTATGTTACAGTGAATTGAACTTGTTTTGTGTTTTGTAAAGTTTTGTACTTTTATAATAAAAAAGAGTGTCAGCAGAGAGCAATGTGGTCAGACAGAAAAGAAATTCAAAAAGCTGATACAGCAACTGATAAGTACTGAAAGGATTAAGAATTTTAAATTGAAGGACTTTACAAATCTGTTTAACTTTCTGGCACCAGCAGGGATGCCCGAGGCAATCTTTAGCCCACAGGACAGCCTTTGGTGCTGGGACACCACACATTTCTATGAGAGAGCCGGAGCGCTGCACTCGGGAATCTCCTTCTCTCCCATAGAGCTGCATGGAGGGGGGGTCACGGCTGACGTTGTGTGCGGTGGTTGGCACTCTCCATTTAGAAGGAGAGCCAGGACCCATGCAGGAGATCGCGGGGGGTCCAAGCAGTCAGACCCGCCGCAATCTGACTCTTAACCCCTATCCTTAGGCTAGGGGTTACATTTTTAAATCCTGGAGTACTCTTTTAAAGATTTAAGGAAATTTTACTTAGGCTCTGTTCACATCTGCTTTGGAAGCTCCAAATGCAAATCTGGTCCTATATTTTGGGGAATAACAGAGCAGAATTCATGATGATTCTGGAAACCACGAAAACTTGTTGAGAAACCATGAATCCTGCATTCCTTCATTTTCATGTTTCTGCTCCTATGACAGAACAGTATGGGTGCGTTCACACTGAGGAATTGGAGAGGAATCCTCCCGTAAAAATTCTGCCGTGGAGTTAAAGTTTTTTTCGCGCTGAATTTGTGCGAAAATCGGACGGAATCAACGCAGAATTCCGCATGGGTTTTCCGCGTGGAATATAGGAGGTAACTTTTTTTTTATTGCTGGACTACAACCACCAATTAGAATTTCCCTTATTTATTTATTTATTTTCGTGCAAATTCTGTGCGAATTTCACGCTAATTCGAAAATGATTTTGAGCTGAATTTTTTTTTTTACCATTGACTTCAATAGACTTCTGCTCGCGTATACCGCAAGAAAAATGACCATGTTCTTTCTTCCAAAAGAACGGAATTCCGCGAGCGGAATTTACGCAGTGTGAACGGTGAACAGAGTAAAATACAATAAAATCAATGGCAAAACAGATGTTAATTATTTCTAAACGGAGAATCCAAGAGGAATTACTCGAGTAAATTCCTCTTTATTTGACGGAAATGACGACGCACACGTGAACGGAGGCCAGGCTTGCATTTATTTCCCGTCATCTCACAGATATCTGCATTACCTGGACTTACGTCAGCACAAAAGCCTTTCGTTTTTATGCTGCAATAAAGTCTGCCCTCTTGGCCTTGTACCAGACAATTACAGTCAGGCCATTGCATCCATGATAGGGAGATCCATTGACGCAACGTGCAGACATTTTGGGACGGTAGCACACATGACAGGGGATCAACAGTGCTACAGATCCTTGCAGTCAGGCAGTCTCCTCCCCTGTTCACATAATGCTGCTTGTATGGTGGGAGGAGGAGGAGGAGGAGGTAGTAGTCAGCTGAGCTGCAAAGAGGGGAGGAAGCATCATATGATAGAGAGGAAGGAGCTGCATTCAATGAGCCTGACATTGGATCCAAGGTACCGGAGATCAGTGTAAGGTAGGACCCTGCATATCCCTCCCTGTAAACCTTCTTTACCTAGTGCATCCTTATCATTACACCTTGCAGGGTCCCAAAACTGAGTGCATGACTATGAAATGGGATTGGGCAGTCACAGGCTTGTTAATGCATCCTGTCGTATACCATACTGCTCCTATATAGCTCCATTACATTCCTATACCAGGGTTTCCCAACCAGGGTGCCTCCAGCTGTTGCAAAACTACAACTCCCAGCACGCCGCGACAGCCGAAGGCTTCCCTGGCCTGCTGGGAGTTGTAGTTTTGCAACAGCTGGAGGCACCCTGGTTGGGAAACACGGACCTATACTATATACTACTATATAGACCAACATGCTGGGAGTTGTAGTTTTGCAACAGCTGGAGGCACCCCTGATTGGGAAACACTGACCTATACTACTATATAGGCCAACGTGCTGGGAGTAGTAGTTTTGCAACAGCTGGAGGCACCCCTGGTTGGGAAACACTGACCTATACTATATACTACTATATAGACCAACATGCTGGGAGTTGTAGTTTTGCAACAGCATGAGGCACCCCTAGTTGGGAAACACTGTCCTATACTATATACTACTATATAGACCAACATGCTGGGAGTTGTAGTTTTGCAGCAGCTGGAGGCACCCCTGGTTGGGAAACACTGTCCTATACTATATACTACTATATAGACCAACATGCTGGGAGTTGTAGTTTTGCAACAGCTGGAGGCACCCCTGATTGGGAAACACTGACCTATACTACTATATAGGCCAACGTGCTGGGAGTAGTAGTTTTGCAACAGCTGGAGGCACCCCTGGTTGGGAAACACTGACCTATACTATATACTACTATATAGACCAACATGCTGGGAGTTGTAGTTTTGCAACAGCTGGAGGCACCCCTGGTTGGGAAACACTGTCCTATACTATATAGTCCAAGATGCTGGGAGTTGTAGTTTTGCAACAGCTGGAGGCACCCCTGGTTGGGAAACACTGGTCTATACTACTATATAGACCAACATGCTGGGAGTTGTAGTTTTGCAACAGCTGGAGGCACCCTGGTTGGGAAACACTGGTCTATATGTATCGCTAAGCAAAAATAGTGTCCATGACTATCGTGGAGGGCACTGGTGTATGGATGCACCTCTGTAGTGTATGCGGATCAGGCACTATTACGGTTGAATGCTTGACCTTATGGCCTCTCCTTACCATCTGGTCCTTATTTAGTCAAACAAAGGCTTCAAAAATGTATGGAACTCGTGTAGGCCGGGAAGTAGAAGCTTCAAAGGCTTGTGTTTTTCTAAAAAGATACAAAAAGGGGACAAATCTAATAGTGAATGTATGTTATTTATTTATTAATAATATTAATAAAAATAATATCATTATTATTATTATTTATATATCAGTGTTTCCCAACCAGGGTGTCCCCAGCTGTTGCAAAACTACAATTCCCAGCACGCCAGGACAGCCGAAGGCTGTCCTGGCATGCTGGGAGTTGTAGTTTTGCAACAGCTGGAGGCACCCTGGTTTGGAAACACTGGTATAGGAATGTAATGGAGCTATATAGGAGCAGTATGGTATATGACAGGATGGAACTGTTGTAGGCCGGGAAGTAGAAACTGGAAGAACTTCTCCAAGGCTTGTGTTTTTCTAAAAAGATACAAAAAGGTGACAAATATAATAATTAATGTATGTTATTATTTCTTTTATTTATTATTATTAATAATAATAATATCATTATTTATATATCAGTGTTTCCCAACTCAGGGGGCCCCCAGCTGTTGCAAAACTACAATTCCCAGCATGCCCGGACAGCCAAAGGCTGTCCAGGCATGCTGGGAATTGTAGTTTTGCAACAGCTGAGGGCACCCTGGTTGGGAAACACTGACTTATATAAAGAAATCATAATCGGACCAAGTGGTCAGTAGACCAACAATGATGGTTGTTCCCTCTATGAGGGATATTTATCAAAACCTCTGTGAGAGAAAGAGCAGTGCAGTTGCCCATAGCAACCAATCATATTGCTTTTTCCCATTTTAAAAATGCCTCTGAAAAATGAAAGAAGCGATCTGATTGGTTGCTATGGGCAACTGCACCGCTCTTCCTCTCACACAGGTTTTGATAAATTCCCCCCCCCAATGAGGCTATGTTCACACAGCGGAATTCCACTGAAATATTTTTGCTTGGAAATCTATTTAAGTGGATTCTGCTGCAGCGCGCACACAACAGAATTTCTGCGTCGGAAACATCTGCCACGGAAATCCAGATTTTGCCGTCTGCAGAAACAATGACCATGTACACTGTTTTTGCGGATTCCGCTTGAAAATACATTGCCGTCTAGGGAAACGGTGCATTTCCGAGCAGTCCTGGCATCGGTGGAACATGCAAAATTTGCGAAACGGCTGTCCGTTCCGCAAATTTTCCGCCGTGGGAACATAGCCTAACGGGGGTCTACAAACTGTGGCTCTCCAGTTGTTGCCATGACTAAGAACCATATGGTTCGAAACGCGTCAGCGTTTCTGCTTGTTTTCTACTCTCCACCATTTTTGGGTATCATTTTAATATGATTTAATACATTTTTGGATTTTACCGATTTTTTGGGGAGCTGGAATTTTTTGCACCTTTTGCTTTTTGGATACTGTTCATACCAAGATTTGCGGCTTGGACCTGTATTCCGTGCTTCCTATATTACCTGAAGTTCCTTCCTATCATACAATATCTACAGGCGGTGAGCTGGTTAATTTTTTATATTGACTTTCTTTGTAAAACTACAACTCCCATCATGCCCAGACAGCTGAAGACCCACAGGTTGGAGGCCATTGCTCTATAAAAAAAAAAGTGCAGGATTTGGCGCTATTAAAAGCGATATCCAGGATTGGAAAAAATACATGGCTGCTTTCTTCAAGAAAAAGTGGCGCTTTATTCCTCAGGCTGTGTGTGGTATCATGGCCTAATTCTATTAAAGTGAAAGGAGCAAAGTTGTAATACTGCACCCAACCTGAGGACCGGTGTGGAGCTGTTTTTTAGGAAAAAAATCGGCTATGTTTTATTCAAACCTGGATAACCCCTTTCAATTCCGGTAACCTAATTCCACTGTATATGTTGATATGTTCTGTATGTGTAAGTTACAGCCGACAACCCCCTTCCCCCACACCCAGGATTAGTCCAGGTTCCCAGGTAATATTCCTTATTTCTGGTCATCCTTTACATTCACCGCCATTGGTCACATATCGTTTTACAGGTCACGTGACGGTAACCTCTCCAGATATGCGCCGTTCCTTATTTATCCACTCAATGTGTACAGAGACGCCTCTCCAGGATATTTACAGACGACGATGGATCTTGTGTGTACAAAAAGGCTTTTATTATAATACATAAAGTAAATTGCAGAAGAAGCCAAAACTGACATTAACCCTACCGCCTCCAAAACCATGGCAAAATCTACGGCAATAGAGAGAGAAATGTACATGCGTATGCCTTGGATTTCTGGCACATGCTTTGCTGTGTATTTTTCTGATGAAAAAATATGTGTGAATTTTTATTTAAATGGTTCAAGGAAAAAATAGACACACTGCGGAGCACTCACCGGCCGTAGTCTTGCTCAAATATTCTTTATTCTGAGAATAAAAAAATAAAAAAATGCAACATAGAGCTGGGTAGAGACAGTCGAATGTAGAGGGAAGGGGCATTCTGGGTGACAGTCTGTTTCACGCACCTAGCGTTTCAGTCAGGCCCATTACAACATCAGGTCCTGGTGTATGTAAATAGCTAACTGGCTGGATGTAACCAAAGCTACAGATATTCACAACAAAGATTTTAAAAACAAACATCTGTAATAAGAACCCCGATGACCAGCATTCGTAGGAACACTCATCGCATTTCGGTCATTCAATCCGAGAGGTCCTATTGCGTGTAAACACATAATCCATCTAGTTTCTTTTATCATCAGTTGCTGATGGCGATCGCCTCTTCTCTGTGGCAACAATGCTAACTACTGTGCCAAGGTGCCACCCATCAGTGCCAATATGACAATATCGCAGGGTACTGATGAGTTGTCATGGCAGCAATTGGGCCCTGTGTCTGCCCTATGTATTTGCCTATTAGGCGTAAAAGGTTGCCTGTCAGAAAATCGGATAATAATACACTGCAATATGCAATACAAGGCTATAATAGTATAGCCTTCAGGTGCTCCGGTGGGCTGGAAAAGGTGGATACAGTCCTAGGAGACTCTTTCCTCGGAATGTATCCACCTTTTCCAGCCCACCGGAGCACCTGAAGGCTGAACTAATTTATGCAGGATAAGACATCAACTGCCGAGCCGAGAAGTTCGTGACGAATCGAATTTACTGTAAGTTCGCTCATCTCTAATCACAATGCTTGCATTAAGCAAAAGCAGTAATATTAAAAAAAAAACATCCTATACAGATACTGGTAATGATGTAAATGTAACGATCCTTAGGGCTTGTTCACACTACAGAGATTCCACAGGGAAATTGTGAGCGGATTCTGCTTTCTGGAGCCTCCCATTGATTTAAATGGGATTCTGCTGTTTAGTTTATGACAGAAGTTCCGTTGCGAAACTTCCAACGAGGAATTGGATTCTGCCAGAAAAATAAGTATGTTCATTCTTTCTGCAGAATCCTTGCGGAAAGGCCCATTTTCAATCGGACTTAGAATTTCCATGCCTATTTACGTGGCAAACTGCGTGCAAAGTAAGCACCGATAACTTTTACTTATTCATTTTTTTCGGAAATGAAAACCCTGGTGTACTGCGAGTCCTGCAAAAAATAGTTTCTCCAGGAAATGGACTGAATGCAGTCACACGTAGTGTACGTTGACTTACCTTTTGGCTGCTGTCCTGATGTATACCTTGGCCATATCTGCAAAAACACCATGTGAATGGATCCTTAAAGGGGTACTTCACCCCTAGACATCTTATCCCTTATCCAAAGGATAGGGGATAAGATGTCCAATCGCGGGGATCCTGCCGCTGGGGACCACCCCCCAATCTCCCTGCTGCACCCGGCGCCCGTTTAGAGCGTTGGGTGTAACGCTGGAGGCTCGTGGCATCACGGTCACACTTCGCTCGTGATGTCATGGCCACGCCCCCTCAATTCAAGTCTATGGGAGGGGGCGTGACGGCAGTCATGCCCCCTCCCATAGACTTGAATTGAGGAGACGTGGCTGTGACATCACTAGCGGGGTGTGGCTGTAACGCCACAAGTCCCCGCCCTGCATCGCCAGTCGTCCGACACGGAGCAAAGTTCGCCTCGTGCATCGGATGTCTGGGGTGCCGCAGCCGAGATTGCGGAGGTCCCCAGCGGCGGGACCCCCGCGATCCGACATCTTATCCTCTATCTTTTGGATAGGGGATAAGATGTCTAGGGGGCGAATTACCTCTTTAACTGCTCTATTGTATATGGTGTAACTGAATCTAAAGTCTATTGTATTTTCTTTTCAGAGACCCCAGAATATCGTCAGTATTGTCATTATCCCTCACCAGCCATGATTCACAGCTTGTTCCTCATAAACCCTTCGGGGGACATCTTCTTGGAGAAACACTGGAAGAGCGTTGTATCGCGATCTGTCTGTGACTACTTTTTCGAGGCTCAAGAGAGAGCGTCCGAGGCAGAAAACGTGCCGCCGATCATCCCTACGCCTCACCACTACCTACTGAGTGTTTACCGGCATGCTATCTTTTTTGTGGCAGTCATCCAAACCGAGGTGCCACCGCTTTTTGCTATTGAGTTCCTTCACCGGGTAGTGGACACCTTTCAGGTACGAGTTTCTTTGAAGGGAATATTTCCGCATCTGTTAATTCTCTATAGCAGGCATTGGCAATCTTTGTTTTTGACTACATCTCCCATGATGCTTTGGCATTCTTTTGGCTGTAAGAGCATCATGGAAGATGTAGTCCAAAACAACTCCAGTGCCGAAGGTTGCCTATGCCTGCTCTACAGTAGAAAACTGCTACGAGGATGCTTGGAGATTACTTTCTGCTTGACATAGATTAGAAAACTTTCTGTAAATATAGTGATAAGTGACAGACATTTTCTGCAGCACAGTAAACGGTGACGATATTGGGTTTATTGCCAACCTACCTACTTTCCTCACGGCCAAGACAAGGTCTGTGAAGGCCCCAGGACAATACATTGTGGTGAAGTCCCTTAGTTTTTCCTAAAGGTCTTGTAGGGGGATGCCACTGGTTTGTAGTGGTTGGTACCTCCCAAAAAAGTGTTCCAGTAAAGAAGGGTGAACAGGCATCATGGGTGAAAAAATAAGTTAAATCCATGAAGACCCCACCTTGCAACTTACAGGACTATACTGAAGACTGGGGATTACCAAAGAAGGAAGGCAGGGAGCGGTAAGTATCGTTTTCATCAGTGTAACCCACGGGTGATACTGATGAAAGATCCCTTTTGAAGTGTTACTATCATTAAAAAAAAATTAAGAAATAAATTACATGTTTGACACGTGTCAAAAGTTTTGAATGGTTGGGGTCTGAATGCTAAGACCCACGCTGATCACTAGAACCAGTAGAGAGAAGAGCTTGGCTGAGAGACTTCTTCTGTCGAAGGTCTATATCTCCTTCAATGCAAGTCTATGGGAGGGGGCGTGACAGCTGTCACACCCCCTCCCATAGCCTTGCATTGAGGAGGCGGGGCATGACATGAGGGGTGGGGCTATGACCTCACGAGCTCCCGGCGCCAGCTCTTAGCGTTCGGAGTACCCTTTTAACATTTTAAAAGATCTGCTGCAAATTTCAAGGAGCTGGATACCACAAGATACCTTCAGGCCCTGACAGGTCAGAGCTGTTTTGGGGTGGCACAATCTAGACCTGCACAATATGAGGCAGGTGGATTTAATGTTATGCCCGATTTGTGTAAATCTACATGATATTAAATATCACAAACGATAACACACAGACGAAAATTATTTTTCAATCAGTGCCGTGAAGTGTTTAATAATACTGCAGTACAGTGTATAGGTTGTGCCGCTATTGATGCAAAAATAGCTTCGCCATACCCTGCCATAATAATACTACCATATAATGCTCAGATACAAGTGCCCCAGGCAAAGGTTACAAGTCATGCATCAAAGAAAGGGATTTAGACCCTTCTGGAGGGTGGTTGGGGCATTTGCCCCTATTGACTCCTCTGCATAGAAAATAATCATACTAAGCATCCTGACTAGTTTATGGAGTGAGGGGGAGAAGCAGAATACTTGAAAGAAAATGAAAGCTAGCCATTTACTCATTAAGACTAGCCAGATATTAAAGGGGTAGTTCAGGAAAAAACTTTTTTTTAAATAAATATATATATATATATATATATATATATATATATAATCAACTGGCTCCAGAAAGGTAAACAGATTTGTAAATTACTTCTATTAAAAAATATTAATCCTTTCAATAATTATCAGCTGCTGAAGTTGAGTTATTCTTTTCTGTCTTGCAACAGTGCTCTCTGCTGACATCTCTGCTTGTCTCGGGAACTGCACAGAGTAGAAGAGGTTTGCTATGGGGATTTGCTTCTAAACTGGGCGGTTCCCAAGACACGTGTCATCAGAGAGCACTTAGACAGAAAAGAACAACTCAACTTCAGCAGCTCATAAGTACTGAAAGGATTAAGATTTTTTAATAGAAGTAATTTAGAAATCTGTTTAACTTTCTGGAGCCAGTTGATATATATAAGTTTTTCCTGGATAACCCCTTTCACTCCTTCAGTTCCTCCAGTAACATGCACATTTTGGCTTAGCGTGAGGGGTCAGTGTCCATTGGGAACTGTTAATGCTATCTTGGGGGTCAATAGTAGAATCATTAAAAAAATGCATTCCTTTTGATTTCCTATGTAATTCATCCCTCCAGGACTACTTTGGGTCATGCTCAGAAGCTGTCATAAAAGAGAATGTTGTGGTGGTCTATGAGGTTCTTGAGGAGATGCTAGACAATGGCTTCCCACTTGCCACCGAATCCAACATCCTTAAGGAGCTGATCAAACCTCCAACCATCCTACGCAGTGTGGTGAACACCATCACAGGTAACACTCTCATAGCTGGATCTATACATGGTCTTCTAGATTCCTGAATACTATTGGGTCAATCTATCTTTTTTAGGAAGCTCGAATGTGGGTGACCAGCTCCCCACAGGACAACTCTCTGTAGTTCCATGGAGGAGAACAGGGGTGAAATATACCAACAATGAGGCCTACTTTGATGTAATAGAAGAGATAGACGCCATCATTGATAAATCAGGTAACTATATTGATGAAATCTTTACACTGAGCTGCCATACAAGCATCATGGAAGTTTATAATTTCTATTTAGGTTACAGATATAGAAATAATATAAGTGGTTTTTTGAGGCTAAGGCCATGTTCATGCGAGCATAATCCTTACAAGGGAGCATTCAAAGAGGGATCTGTCCATCTACAAGGGTAAATCTCATGGATTGAGGATGCAGACTACAGTATATATATTCTTTACACTTGACATTAACCTATAATATTGTTGTATGTCTAATATATTATTATCCGGTTTGTAAAATTTTATTAGAACTATAAGGATGGATTATACCAGGCAATGGTTAATTTAGTGGTTGCTGTGCCATGCATATGTGAGACTAGTAAATGTACCCCCTTTGGACACTTTGTATATTTTTGGGTATAAAAAAAATTGGTGTCCTTGTAGCTCTTGCCTGTGTGTGGAGACAAAATGCAGGACGTGTGGGCCGGACATACAGGGCTCTCTGTGCAGCCTCCTGTCTTGTCAATCATCCTGCTGTGTGAGTCGGGGGCATGTCACAGAGTCTCAGCGCACAGAGCCCTGCATGTCCACTGCGCTCAGAGCCCTGCATGACCTCGGCGCACAGAATCCTGCTTGTCCTCGGCGCACAGAGCCCTGCGTGTCCTCGGCGCACAGAGCCCTGCGTGTCCTCGGCGAACAGAGCCCTGCGTGTCCTCGGCGCACAGAGCCCTGCGTGTCCTCGGCGAACAGAGCCCTGTGTGTCCTCGGCGAACAGAGCCCTGTGTGTCCTCGGCACACAGAGCCCTGCGTGTCCTCGGCGCACAGAGCCCTGCGTGTCCTCGCCGCACAGAGCCCTGCGTGTCCTCGGCGCACAGAGCCCTGCGTGTCCTTGGCGCACAGAGCCCTGCGTGTCCACCCACATTTTCTTTATTTTGTCTCTGCACAGATAGCTGCAGGCAAAAAAACAGGATTTTCACTCAAATGTATAAACATTTTTTAACCAATTTATATTAGAAATATACATATGTTTTTATCTATATTATAAAAGTAAGCTTTTGCAAATGAAAATGCCCATTTAAGTTTGGTGGAATGCTTAAGAAATGCAGTTCTGCCATACTTTTGGGTTTCGCTTTCGTGAGTTTATTCTATGATTTTATTGACAATGTTAACATTATTTTGTGAATCAGTACGATTGCAGCAATACTTCTGTATTGCAGCCTATTGCGATTGGACTGATCTCCTAGTACATGGTGTCTTAAGCAGGATGTGCTAAGTGTACTATGATGGCGGGTCTAGAGGCCTTTACTAGGTCCCTGGATGCCATATTAACTGCCTAGTGCCCTCTGTCTAACCACCTAGATGCTGCAGTCACTGTTGGCTGCGGCATCTAGATGGATAAAAGGCTGGGCCTGGAATTATCTCCAATTCCAGTTACTGCCAGTAGCTGTTTTGACTGCTTTGATTTTAAGAACAAAAGGGCCTTTAAAGCAGCTTAAAGGAAAAATCTCATTTTGAAAAATGTATCTCCTATCCAAAGGATAAAGGATATATTTTAGATCTCGGGGGTCCGACTGCTGGGACCTCCCACGATCTCCTGTATGGCCCCCAGTTCTCCCCGGGAACACAGGGAACACCCAAAGTGGGGTTCACCACCCTTTCCCCCCTTCCCCGCCATATACCCTGTTTCCCCGAAAATATATCCTACCCCGAAAATGAGCCCTAGTTGTATTATCGAGGTTGGCTGCAATATAAGCCCTACCCCAAAAATAAGACCTAGGCCAGTGGTCTTCAACCTGCGGACCTCCAGATGTTGCAAAACTCCAATTCCCAGCATGCCCGGACAGCCGTTGGCTGTCCGGGCATGCTGGGAGTTGGAGTTTTGCAACATCTGGAGGTCGGCAGGTTGAAGACCACTGACCTAGGCAATGCCCGGGCTGCAAATATTAAAAAACACATTTTAACTTACCTTCGTCCTCCGTTCCCCCATTGCTAAGGAACCGGCCTCACTGTTCTCCGCTGCTCTTGCTGCTTCCTGGTGTTGGGACGTCTCAGAGCCTTAAATGTTGTTGAATGTACATATGGTACCGTAAATAAATAAGCCTACCCTGAAAATAAGTCCTAGTGTGTTTTTGGTGACTAAAACGAATATAAGACCCAGTCTTCTTTTCGGAGAAACACGGTATCCCTATGGTGAAGCCGTTTGGCTATCTTCAGCTCTCCCATAGAAATATATGGAGGGGGCTGGGGTCGTGACACTGCCTTCCGGTGGACAGCCGGGGTCCCATACAGGAGATCGTGGGGGGGGGGGGGGGGGGGGTCCAGAGGATAAAAATTTTGGGGGCATGACATATCGCCTTTAAGAGTGGGGCAGTTTCCCATAGAAACCAATCAGATCGCTTCTTTCACTTTTGAAGAGGCCTGTGAAAAATGAAAGAAGCGATCTGATTGGTTGCCATGGGCAACTCTACCACTCTTCCTTTGCACAGGTTTCGATGAATCTCCCCCACAGTCTTCACCGATGTCTTCACCTTTCTTCTTATAGGTATCTATAACCAATCAGAAGATCATAGAGCAGTGTTTCCCAACCAGGGTGCCTCCAGCTGTTGAAAAAATACATCTCCCAGCATGCCCGGAAAGCCAAAGGCTGTCCTGGTATGCTGAGAGATCTAGTTGTGCAACAGCTGGAGAACACTGTCATAGAGATTAGATTTCTCCTGTAAGTTCACTTGGGCTCCCATACACAACAGTGGATATGGATCTCATTTTTGATTTTGTATTTTCCTTCTCCTTTACAGGGTGTACAGTGGCAGCTGAGATTCAGGGTGTGATAGACGCCTGTGTAAAGCTTAGTGGGATGCCAGATCTAACTCTGTCTTTTATGGTAAGTTGGGGAAGCCACAGAGAGTCAGACTGTGGTATGGTATGTGACTCGGAGGGGTTGGGTATATCACTTTGAGACGCCAGGGCACCGCTAACCTACACGGTCCGAGGGTAGGACAGCTCCTCCTGGGCGAGGTGCAGGATAATAAATACACTGATGCCAGGTTACTGATAACTGTCTTTACTGAAGCAGGAGTAGATGTTACAATCCTCACAGCGAAGATTAAAGTAGAGGAGATGCAGTCTAACCTTTGAGAGCCCTGTAGACTTGCTGTGTCTTGTAGTATTTTGCTTGGGATTTTAAGCTAAATGCTGAGGCCTTTCACGCTGGCTAGGGTACTGATAGTGTCCAATTATGCTACATCGCCAGGGTATGAATTATTTCTTTGTGGCCCCTGGACTCACCAGGGATTATGCTTGCAATTAGGAATTTCAGAATCCTTATGGACGGAGAACACTTGCAGATTGGCGTGGTCGCTTGTTTGAAGATTTATTTTAGGCTTCCCTTGAATCAACTCGCACTTCTGCTGTCTCTTCTCCACACTGCAGCTTACACTGAGCTCTGCACAGAACTGAAACTTAACTTAGATTGAAGTTGGACTGAATAACTTCTCCCCCCTACACTATATATGGCCTAGCTAGGGGGCCTCCCATTGGGCAATCAGGGTTACATGGGTACTCTGCATCAGATATCCTGTACATTTCTTAAAGACACAGTGCAACACAATATAAATTAACAGACAAAGACAATAACAAATATTAAAGAATCACCTGAGCCCCAGGGCCTATAGCAGGCACCTGAAGCAATGTTTACCCAACAGAACGCACTTCAGTACTGGGACACCACAAAGGTATTTTGCAGTGACACAAATTCACAGCCATCCGCTTGTAACGATGAATCTCCATTAAAACGTTTATAGAAAGATTACAGAAAATAAAATACTGACAGAACACCTGGTGAACCTTCACTTCAAGGCTCCATTGTACAATGTTGCAGGAAATCCTATCAGCAGCTTCGAAAAGACTCTTTCTTTGAACATGCGTGGATGTAATATGTGGCTTTTCACATTATTTAACTACAACTCTCAGCATGCCCGGACAGCCGAATTGAAGTTTGCAACAGCTGAGGAGGCACATTGAGAACCATTAGATACTCTCTTGGTGACCCCAGCTCCCATCCTCCATTGTTATACCGTACACCTCCTTGTTTGCCATCTGACCACCAACATTTTTTTTTGTATAGCCATGATGAGCACTATTAAACGGGTACTCTGGAGAAAAAATCCAAATATTTTTTGGGGGGCTCCCATTGGGGTGTCAGAGTCATCTGGTCACTCTGCAGCATTCCCTTAAAGGGGTACTCCGGAGGACAACATTTTTTTTTTTTTTTAATCAATTGATGCCAGAAAGTTGTACAGATTTGTAAATTACTTCCATTTAAAAATATGAACCCTTCCAGTACTTATCAGCTGCTGTATGCTCCAGAGGAAGTTTTGTAGTTCTTTCCAGTCTGACCACAGTGACACCTCTGTCTGTATCAGGAACTGTCCACAGCAGATGAGGGAATCCTATAGGGATTTGCTCCTGCACTGGACAGTTCCTGACTCAGACAGAGGTGGCAGCAGAGAGCCCTGTGGTCAGACTGGACAGGACTACACAACTTCCTATGGAGCATACAGCAGCTGATAAGTACTGGCCGGGTTAACATTTTTAAATAATAATAAAATAATAATGTACAAATATGTATAATTTCCTGGCACCAGTTGATTTAAAAAAAAAAAATGTCCCCCTATGGGTACCCCTTTAAATAGAATTTCTACTATACACTTATGAAAAACAAAAAATATACTAAAAATTGGAGAGCGGACAGGAACCAACTAAGTGCATATGAGAACACCGTATCTTTCTTGCACTTCACCGAGAGGATTTTTTTCGTCCTAAACCCCCCACACCCACACTGGATGCCGCTCACTGAACCGGGGGCGTTCTCCTCTTGTCTTTCCTTTCAACTTCGGGAGCTATCGGATTCTTACGGAAGCAGCCGAAAACCAAGAGTTCTAGGAGCCTGAGGTGTCGCACTACACATAGAGTACCCTACAGCAGGAGAGCATTCCGCGCTACTTCCTGTCCTGCCCCCGTCGGCGGAGCGTCTCCTCCATTGTGTGCAGCGGACAAGGATCCCACATGGGATGATGCAATAAAGGCAATTCAAGAGTGTGAGTGGTTTGTAAAAGAACCACTCACCAAGTGCAAGTCTGTTTTCACACTGTTTATAGCCTAGAGCCATTGGTGAAAACTTCTTGGGACCGCTCCCAAAAGGATTTTTTCTGTGTTCTCTAAATATACTATACACTTATATAACATAATGATAATATTTTATTGGTGGGGTCTTCCATCAATCCTGTGTTCCTGATTTTCAGTAGAGCGGTGGCCCCGCTATGAGCAACCACATAGCCTATAGTGGTGAGGAACTGTGTCCTCCTCTTATGTGCAGAAGAGCCTAGGAAAGATGTATGTGATCTGTAGGAATCCATATTTAGGGTAGGTTCACATGGGCGGATTCTTTTGCGGGTTTTCCGCTGCGCATTTGAAAGTAGGCGGGCTCTTCTCGGCTGTCCGCAGCAGATTTTCTGCAGTGGAATTTACACTGCGGAAAATCTGCAGCAGTCCCTACTGACTTCAATGGGACTTGCAGCGGATTTTCCGCAGTGGAAATTCCACCGTGGAAAATCTGCTGCGGACAGCTGAGAAGAGCCCGCCTACTCTCAAATGCGCAGCGGAAAACCCGCAAAAAAATCCGCCCGTGTGAACGCACCCTAATACTGAGTATTAGGAGCATACATGACTGCGACACATGTGAATAATACAAGGATAGCCTATGGGGGCATTCTGGTTGATGGGTACCCCACTGATCACATGTATATCCTATACTTTACTACCACAACGATGGATCTGTTATGTGATTTTTGCAGAATCCCCGTCTTTTGGATGATGTCAGCTTCCACCCTTGTGTGCGTTTTAAGCGCTGGGAATCGGAACGGATCTTGTCCTTTATTCCTCCAGATGGGAACTTCCGTCTGCTGTCCTACCACGTCAGCGCCCAGAAGTAAGACTGGAGATAGGAAATAAAATTGCG
This sequence comes from Hyla sarda, assembly GCF_029499605.1. NCBI lineage: Eukaryota > Metazoa > Chordata > Amphibia > Anura > Hylidae > Hyla > Hyla sarda. Next base: position 54,197,673 of record NC_079192.1, on the reverse strand, counting down.
GGTTTTCTCTATTAGTATAGTGCATGTTATCAATTGGGAAATGGAAATATTAGAATGGTATTTATAGGGGTTAAACAGGATTAGATAACATGACTGCTTTCTTCCAAATACAGTGCCCCACCTTTACACAGGTTGTGTGTAGTGTTGCAGCTTAGTCCTGTTTACATTAAAGGGGTACTCCCGTGGGGAAATCCTTATTTTTCTTTTTTTTTCTTTTTAAATCAACTGGTGCCAGAAAGTTAAACAGATTTGTAAATCACTTCTATTAAAAAATCTTAATCCTTCCAGTACTTTTTAGGGGCTGTATACTAAAGAGAAATGCATTTCCTCTGATGTCATAACCACGGTGCTCTCTGCTGACCTCTGTTGTCCATTTTAAGAACTGCCCAGAGCAGGAGAAAATCCCCATAGCAAACATATGCTGCTCTGGACAGTTCCTAAAAAGGACAGAAGAGAGCACTGTGGTCATGACATCAGAGGAAATGCATTTCTTTTTTGGATTTCTCTTTAGTATACAGCCCCTAAAAAGTACTGGAAGGATTAAGATTTTTTAATAGAAGTGATTTACAAATCTGTTTAACTTTCTGGCACCAGTTGATTTAAAAAAAAAGTTTTCCACGAGAGTACCCCTTCAAAGGGGTACTCCACCCTTAGACATTTTATCCCCTATCCAAAGGATCTCTCCTGCAGCACCCCCTGATATCTGTTGCACGGAGCGAAGTTCGTTCCGTGCCTGATGACGGGCGATACAGGGGCTGGAATATTGTGACGTCACTCCCCACCCCCTCAATGCAAGTCTATGGGAGGGGGCATGGCGGTAGCCATGCCCCCTCCCATAGACTTGCATTGAGGGGGTGGGGCCATGACATCACGATACTCCGACCACTGTACCGCCCGTCATCATGCCTGGAACGAACTTCGCTCCATGCAGCAAATGACAGGGGGTGCTGCAGGAGAGATCGCGGGGGTTCCCAGCGGTGGGACCCCCGCGATCAGACATATTATCCCCTTAGCCTTTGAATAGGGGATAAGATGTCTAGGGGTGGAGTACCCCTTTAAATGGAGTTATAAAAAAAACAAAAACAGAACTGATTTCTTTAAAAAACAGCACCAGTCCACATGTGGTGTGTGTGTGTGGTATTGCAGCTCTTCTACTGAAGTGAATGGAGCCAAGTTGTAATACCACACACAACCTGAGGAAAAGTGGGGTGCTGTTTTTGGAAGAAATTAGCTCTGTTTTTCTATTCCTGCATTGCCACCTAAATGTTGCTGAGCTTCAATACCAGGTACAACCCACAGACATCCGTTGCACTGTTTCATATAAGAAGCAGCCATGTGTTCCAACCTTTTGGGAATGGCTCCCTAAGCCATAAGCTGGGTGGTAGCCTGATGGTCATATACGCATTGTAACTTGTGACTTATTTAGGGCTCAAACATTATACTAGTTCTGCTCATTATGTGCCATTTGATTGGTCTTGTGTTGCAGCCTGGTGGCCATTCCAGTCTATGTGAAGCATGGGATAAGTTTTCGGGAAGGAAGCAGCTCTGGACGTTTTGAGGTGACCCTAGGACCCAAGCAGAGTATGGGCAAGACTGTGGAAGGTGTCACTGTAACTGGCCAGATGCCTAAAGGTGTCCTAAACATGACACTGACCCCATCCCAGGGCACATACGTCTTTGATCCTGTGACCAAGGTGTGTTGTGCAGCCCAACCCATAATAGGATATGATGTTCACTACTGTACTGTTATTTCACTATTACATCCGTTCTCTTAGTTATTGTCATGGGAAGTGGGGAAGATTAATCCTCAGAAGTTACCAAGTCTGAAGGGAACCATGGTCCTCCAAGCTGGCTGCTCGAAACCTGATGAGAACCCAACACTAAACCTTAACTTCAAAATCCAGCAGCTAGCTATCTCAGGTACAGTTCAGATGACCCTACAACTCCAGAAAACTTCCGCATTACAGCAGCAAGCTTAAAGGGGTACTCTGCCCATAGACATATTATCCCCTATTCAAAGGATAGGGGATAAGATGTCTGATCGCGGGGGTCCTGCCGCTGGGGTGCAGCGTCAGGTGCAGCGCCGGAGGCTCGTGACGTCATGGCCACGCCCCTCAATGCAAGTCTATGGGAGGGGGCGTGACGGCCGTCACGCCCCCTCCCATAGACTTGCATTGAGGGGGCGTGGCCGTGACGTCACGAGCGGGTTGTGACCGTGGCGTCACGAACCTCCGCCCCGCATCGCCAGTCATCCGGCAGAGAGCGAAGTTCGCTCCATGCACCGGATGTCTGGGGTGTCGCAGCCGATAAGATGTCTAGGGGGGGAGTACCCCTTTTAGAGGTATAGTGGGTGGGTGTTGAGGGTACAAGGAGGTGTAGTGGACATGTGTTGGGGGTATGGTCTAGGGGGCTGGTATTGAAGGTCCAAGGAGGTGTATTGGTGAATATTGAAGGGTCCAAGGAGGTGTATGAGATGATTAGAATGGAAGTGAGCAGAAAAGTGGAAACAGAAGTAAGCAGTAAGTACATACAACATAGAGTCGGGATAATGGGAGCAGAAAGGATCGTAAACACAACAAAATATATAAAGGTATTGTAATAATCTTTATTTAACCCCTTAAGGACTCAGCCCATTTTGGCCTTAAGGACTTTTTTGCGCGACCAGTTGTCCTTTATAATGACATAACTCATTATATCATAAAATGTATGGCGCAACCAAAAAACACTATTTTTGTGGGGAAATTAAAACGAAAAACGCAATTTTGCTAATTTTGGAAGGTTTTGTTTTCACGCCGTACAATTTCTGGTAAAAATGACGTGTGTTCTTTATTCTGAGGGTCAATACGATTAAAATGATACCCATTATTATATACTTTTATATTATTGTTGCGCTTAAAAAAAATCACAAACTTTTTAACCAAATTAGTACGTTTCTAATCCCTTTATTTTGATGACCTCTAACTTTTTTATTTTTCTGTATAAGTGGCGGTATGGGGGCTCATTTTTTGCGCCATGATCTGTACTTTTTTTTGATACCACATTTGCATATAAAAAACTTTTAATACATTTTTTATAAATTTTTTTTAATAAAATGTATTAAAAAAGTAGGAATTTTGGACTTTTTTTATTTTTTTCGTTCACGCCGTTCACCGTACGGGATCATTAACATTTTATTTTAATAGTTCGGACATTTATGCACGCGGCGATACCAAATATGTCTATAAAAAATGTTTTTTACGCTTTTTGGGGGTAAAATAGGAAAAAACGGACGTTTTACTTTTTTATTGGGGGAGGGGAGTTTTCACTTTTTTTTTACTTATACATTTTTTTACATTTTTTTTTTACACTTGAATAGTCCCCATAGGGGACTATTCATAGCAATACCATGATTGCTAATACTGATCTGTTCTATGTATAGATCATAGAACAGATCAGTATTATCGGTCATCTCCTGCTCTGGTCTGCTCGATCACAGACCAGAGCAGGAGATGCCGGGAGCCGGACGGAGGAAGGAGAGGGGACCTCCGTGCGGCGTTATGAATGATCGTATCCCCGCAGCAGCGCTGCGGGCGATCCGATCGTTCATTTAAATCGCGAACTGCCGCAGATGCCGGGATCTGTATTGATCCCGGCACCTGAGGGGTTAATGGCGGACGCCCGCGAGATCGCGGGCGTCGGCCATTGCCGGCGGGTCCCTGGCTGCGATCAGCAGCCGGGATCAGCCGCGCATGACACGGGCATCGCTCCGATGCCCGCGGTTATGCACAGGACGTAAATGTACGTCCTGGTGCGTTAAGTACCACCTCACCAGGACGTACATTTACGTCCTGCGTCCTTAAGGGGTTAAAGGGTACCTCTCATCAAAAAAACTTTTGATATATTATAGATTGATGTATGCAGAATAACTTTAAAATTGCATGTTATTAAAAAATATGCTTCTTTCTATTTAATTTTCCACTTTGAAGAAATGACCACTAGGGGTCGCCCTACCAGTCCTGGCAGCAAGCATTTCAGACTCATGCTGGAGTCCTAAACACTACGAGCTGCCAGTCTGCTTTGTTCACAAAGGAGAACACTCAGAGCTGCCAGCCTGCTTTGTTCACAGCCTGTTTGGCTGTGAACAAAGCAGGCTGGCAGCTCTGAGTGTTTAGGACTCCAGCATGAGTCAGAAATGCTTGCTGACAGGACTGATCGGGAAAAATACAATAGAAAGAAGCATATTTTTCATTAACATGCTATTGGAAAGTTATTCAACATTCATTAATCTAAAATATATCAAAAGTTTATTTGATGAGAGGTACCCTCACTTGAACAACTTTTCAGAGCGAATGTAGATGTTTGCAACTCCTAGAGAACCTCTTTTATGTCAATATCTATTAGGTCTCCTTCACACTGCCCTCTGGTCCTGTTAGGTGGAGCTCTGTCGACCGTTCCATCAATTTTTTTTCTCCGCTAAATTCCTGTAAAATGACTGGATCACTGACGGGCCCCATGCCAGTGAATGGGAACCATAGGGACCCAGCAATGGCTGTTTGCATCCGACCCGTTTCAGGGCCCGATTGGTTAAAAAAAAAAAAAAAGAGCCGATTGCACCCTTAATGGGTCGGATGGAAACGGCCGTGTGAACCTAGCCTTACTAGACCATCATGGAGAACTGGCAACATTCTTCTGATCCATCTTTTCTGTATGCTGCTTCCTGTAGGGTTGAAGGTGAACAGGTTGGACATGTATGGTGAGAAGTACAAACCCTTCAAAGGAATCAAATACATGACCAAGGCAGGCAAGTTCCAGGTCAGAACATAAAGGAAGATGCGATTCGGAGGATGCTGAACTTCTATGAACACCTGTGAACTGTATAGATGCACCTGACGCTCCTACAACTACTCTTGTAAATAAGGACGTGTGACTTACAGTGCGTGTACTTGTGTCTTGTATATAAATCATCAAAACCAAGTTGTGAATGATTTATATGAAAGAGGTTCCCCCATTATTCCTTGTTAGACAAGTGCTGGGGTTTGTAGAGAGAAGAGAGCAGACTTAAATTAATTAATTAAATAAAATATGGGTCACCCTACTGATACTGGTTCACACCATCACAACCATTAAATGGGTATTCCGGCCAAATACATCTTATCCCCCTGTATCACTCCTAGCCTGATGACAGCCGATACAGGGACCGGAATATCGTGACATCATGCCCCGCCCCCTTGCAACATCACGCCCTGCCCCCTCAATGCAAGTCTATGGGAGGGGGCGTGGTGGCAGCCACGCCCCCTCCCATAGACTTGCATTGAGGTGGGTGGGGCCATGATGTCACGATACTCCACCACTGTATCGCCCGTCATCAGGCACGGAGCAAACTTCGCTCCATGCAGCAAATGACGGGGTGCTGCAGGAGAGATCGCGGGGGTTCCCAGTGGTTGGACCCCCGCGATCAAACATATTATCCCCTATTCTTTTGATAGGGGATAAGATGTGTTTGGCCGGAATACCCCTTTAAGCCCACCCCTTACCTTTCCAGGGCAGGAACACATGAGGTGTTCTCTGCAGGACAAAACAGACAGTAATAGTTATAATTCGCTCCTCTTGCCCCTAAAAAGGAGTAGCCCAGCTCAGGGTAGCACCGCCCCCGAGGAACAGGCACATGGAGCTGCCCCTGATCCTCCTCATAGCAGTTGCTCCTATGATGTGTGTACCAGGAGATCCTTTTCCATTCCTCACAGCGAATCCATACATCTCAGCATTACATCAGGTTATATCTACAGGCAGTACTTACGGTATAGTGTGTATGGCGCACTGTGTGTTGTTTTTCATTGTTCCCCTGTGTGTGTGACTACTTTATACAGTTCTGCTGCAAATTTATGACTACTGAAGTACGTTGCACTCCTTCAAATATTTACAAGATAGTACTTGTACCAGGCTTGCACTAGTAATACCCAGCATGCTGCGACATGGCAGCACAGCTAATAATTGTGGATGTTACTGGAGGACGGATACTCTACAAAGTGCTCATGGTGAATTGTAGCAGTGATGTGTGACTCTTTGGCTCCGTACATGGTGCGATTGCCAATGGAGGACTCTCCCGATGCTTATAGGGTTTATTCCTGTGGATATGTATAAAATTGTTTAACCCACCAATTCCTTTGTGTAATAAAGTTATTCCTCCCAGGATAGAGTTCTGGTTGTACTGTACTATGTTATAGAAACGAAGGTGTAATCCAGCTCACCCCCAAATAGGCGCCCGGACTGGACTCGTCCCACAATAATAATGTAATAAAAGGGGAAATGTCCAGCGCTAACTCGGGAATAGAACTCTTTATTCAGTTGCCATAGGAAACATCACACGGACTCAAGTAACGTGACGCGTTTCGGCCTCGGAAGGCTAAGGCCTTCCGAGGCCGAAACGCGTCACGTTACTTGAGTCCGTGGGATGTTTCCTGTGGCAACTGAATAAAGAGTTCTATTCACGAGTTATAAGAGAGAGAGAAAAAAGAAAGGCCAGCGGGGGGCGCCTCGTGCATTACCACTTAAACCCTGAGGGAGATAGGGTGGAGAGATGGGCTGAGTAAGCCCTTAGGTAATGGCCACTCACCTGGAGCGAATGTAAAATTTGCATATAACCCAATCAAGTGGGTAGCTGTGGGAATCAGGAACTGCTGCTGTGCCTAGGGTTGCAGGAAAAGGAGTAATCCAATCCTGTTAAGAGTAGGTAGAGGCAGAAGAAGAAAACCCTTTGGATGGCGCTGCTGTTCCAATGGAAGTAATATCCAGACCAGGAATATTGTCAAACAACTGGAGTGGTTTATTTGAAGAAAAACAAAGTACAAAAAGGATGACGCTTTTCGGGGGAGCCACCCCCTTCCTCAGATCAGTCTCAGATCACCGATCTGAGGAAGGGGGTGGCCCCCCCGAAACGCGTCATCCCTTTTAGTACTTTGTTTTTCTTCAAATAAACCACTCCATTTGTTTGACAATATTCCTGGTCTGGATATTACTTCCATTGGAACAGCAGCGCCATCCAAAGGGTTTTCTTCTTCTGCCTCTACCTATTCACGAGTTGGCGCAGGACATTCCCCTTTTTTCTCTGTACTATGTTATAGTCATGCCTGCCTGTTATTGCCGTAGGCTCAAGACTATAATGTGATTACACTACTTTTTATATTTATCTGTACTGTAAATGGTAATGAAAGGTGTACATATCCTTTAAGAACAACCTTGGCATGTTACTGGGCATGATGCAACCTCTTATAAAAGTTACACAAAAAAAACGTCACCGCAAATAAAACTTTATTAATATCTTCATACACTCATAGGTTAACAATTAATTAACATTTACAACACACCTAAGGGCATTTTCACGCGTATCGGTTTTTTGAGATTGTTTTGGCACAACTAAGAAAAAAAGATGCATCAGTTTGTAAGCAGCCTTAACAGATAAACTTCTATATCAAGTCTGGATCTCGTAGAAGCAGCCTTTGAATAGGAACATTTTACACCCTGGCTTAGAACCCTACTGGATGCGCCCTTACAGTGCGGTAATGTAATACACTGCTCACGACTTGGCCATTGTGTGCCCATACATAATAGATGGCTGTCACCTGATCTGACTCCAGCAGGACCCAGTGACAGGCCACGTACAGTATGTACTCATGGCATCAGACATGCTGCACAGATGATGATCCTTGTAATATCTCTGCCTGATTGAAGTCACACAGTTATTGATAGGCTCTGTACAATTTCACAAAAAAAAACCCTGCATACTTACCTACTCTACTCCCCTGGTGCTGAAACTGTCATATTTTCTGCTCCGCGCTCCTGTGCCTTTCTGGCTGGCATCTTCCGGTGACCTCCTGCTCCATGCTCAGCCAATCACAGTGCAGAGTTGGGGATCAGGACATCATTGGAAGAAGCAAGAACAGCACAGGAGCATGGACTAAAAGATTTGACAGCTGGGGGAGCGGGTGAGGTAAGTATGCAGGCTTTTGTTGTTTTATTGCACAGGGAGTCATAAAGGGTTAACTATGAGGTTTTCCTGGAAATCCTCTTTAAAGGGGTACTCTGCCCCTAGACATCTTATCCCCTATCAAAAGGATCTCCCTGTTGCATCCGGTGTTCATTTAGAGTGTCGAGTGCAGCGCTGGAGGCTTGTGACATCACGGTCACTCCCCGCTCATGATGTCATGGCCACACCCCTTCAATGCAAGTCATGGCCACACCCCTTCAATGCAGTCACGCCCCCTCCCATAGACATGCATTGAGGGAGTGTGGCTGTGACGTTACGAGCCTCCGCCCCACATCGCCAGTCATCCGGCATGGAGCGAAGTTTGTTCTGTGCACCAGATGTCTGTTATGCCGCAGCCAAGATTGCGGGGGTCCCGCCGCTGGGATCCTTAAGATAGGGGGTAAGATGTCTAGGGTTGGAGTACCCCTTTAAGGGTCAGTTCACTTGTCCTTATTTTTGCTGCAACAGGTTTTGCTTCCTATTGACTTATGCTGCAGCAGATTTTGCTACTTATATCTACAGCAAAAAATTAGGACATGCAAAATGACCCTAAGAGTACGATCACACATACCTAATCTGCTGTGGTCGCCGGCAGCTGAAATTAGGAACACTTCAATAGAAGTGAATAGGGAAGGTTGTCTATAGTTGCACAACCTCTTAGGTTCTCATTTACATTGACTGCATGTGACTGTCCAGGGGTTCAAAAGTTGGAGCCAGTCTAGGCAGAACTTGTGTACACATTAGCATTGAGTTGCACACATTGAGTGGTATACACATAGGGGGGGGGGGGGATTCATCATAGCAGGTGTAAGGGAAGCATTTTTCTACACTTTTTGTGTGCTGGTAATGTGTAGGAGCATCAGATTTATTGGTCGCAGGGAATTTGATACATTTTGTGGAGGATAAACATTTTCTGAAATTTCCCTCTTCACACCTAAAAGCAAAGCTAAGTCTGGGCTGGTGTAGTTTAGAGACTTTTCAATGGTTTTGTGCCTTTTTTTGCACCTTTTCACAAAAAGTCTCAGTTGATAAATTAATTACCACTGCATAAGACAGTTTGTCTTAAAGGGTATTCCAGGAAAAAACTGGCTCCAGAAAGTAAAACAGATTTGTAAATGACTTCTATTAAAAAAATCTTAATCCATCCAATAATTATCGGCTGCTGAAGTTGAGTTGTTCTTTTTTTGTCTGGCAACATTGCTCTCTGCTGACATCTCTGCTTGTCTTGGGAACTGCACAGAGTAGAAGAGGTTTGCTATGGGGATTTGCTTCTACTCTGGACAGTTCCCGAGACACATGTAATCAGAGAGCACTTAGACAGAAAAGAAAAACTCAACTTCAGCAGCTCATAAGTACTGAAAGGATTAAGAATTTTTAATAGACGTAATTTACATTTTTTTGTAATTTACAGATCTGTTTAACTTTCTGGAGCCAGCTGATTATATATAATATAAAGTTTTTTTCTGGATAACCCCTTTAACAGCTGGGCTGTACACACTTAAAAAAAAAAAAGTGTAAACCAAAAAGGTGCAAAAAAATAGCCTGAAGTGCAGCGCTGCACCAAATGTGTGACAGATATACACACAAAAACACCTCTAAAGGCAATGATAAATGCCCCCCATGATGTGATGTAACAAGTGTCCAATGCTGGACAGGGTAAGCAACTCCTGAGGATTGCAATAGAAATGTGAAGGGTTGTATGATGTCAGTAAACAAGATTAGATTTTTATTTCCAGAAGCAGTGCCGCTATTGTCTATAGGTTATATCTGGTATTGCACTTCAGCTCTATTTAAAGCAGACCTGTCAACAGAAAAACAGGGGTGTAAATAGGCTTATCTTTTGTATTTCAATCATCCTCTCCAGTACTGAGATATATGCCTTTTTGTTAATATGTAAATGAATTTTAATCCTTCCAATAATTATCAGCTGCTGAAGTTGAGTTGTTCTTTTCTGTCTGGCAACCGTGCTCTCTGCTGACATCTCTGCTTGTCTCGGGAATTGCACAGTAGAAGAGGTTCGCTATGGGGATTCGCTTCTACTCTGGACAGTCCCCAAGACAGGTGTCATCAGAGAGCACTTAGACAGAAAAGAACAACTCAAATTCAACAGCTCATAAGTACTGAAAGTAATTTTGAAATCTGTTTAACTTTCCGGGGCCAGTTGATATATATATATTAGAGATGAGCGAACTTACAGTAAATTCGATTCGTCACAAACTTCTCGGCTCGGCAGTTGATGACTTATCCTGCATAAATTAGTTCAGCTTTCCGGTGCTCCGGTGGTCTGGAAAAGGTGGATACAGTCCTAGGAGACTCTTTCCTAGGACTGTATCCACCTTTTCCAGCCCACCGGAGCACCTGAAAGCTGAACTAATTTATGGAGGAAAAGTCATCAACTGCTGAGCCGAGAAGTTCGTGACTAATCGAATTTACTGTAAGTTCGCTCATCTCTAATATATATAAAGAAACGTTTTTTCCTGGAAAACCCCTTTAAATTTAGCAGGTTGGCAACCATTGTTAAATATATAATTTTTATTCTTTTTTTTTTTTTTTAAAGGGAAATTTCCAAGATGATGCCAAACATGTCCCTTGCTAAAAGTATTGACGGGAGATGTGACCCAGGAGTGGTCAGTCTGGTTTCTTTCAGCGGCCCCTGCTGGGTAAATGTAGTATTACATGCCACCTATTCTTAGAAATGGGTGACTGTATAATACATGACCATGCTCAATCCTCCAGTGCGGGACCTACTCTGGGCAGGGACACACTACACTGTTCACAGGAGGTGGTCACCAACCAGGAATAGCTCCATCCCCTCTATGATGCTGTGTATATATAGAAACAGGTTACCAAGATGTGAACTAAATGGGAACTGTTACTTAAAAAATAAAAAATAACTAAAAAAATAAATTTGTTTTGTTGTAAAGCAGTGTTTACCAACCAGTGTGCCTCCAGATGTTGCAAGACTACAACTCCCAGAATGCCTTGACAGCTAAAGGCTGTCCAGGCATGCTGGGAGTTGTAGTTTTGCAACATCTGGAGGCACCCTGGTTGGGAGACACTGCCCTAGGACCTTATTGGGCTTTGGTCCAGGTCTAGGACGAATTTAAACTGCAGAATCTAAGGGTGCGTTCACACGCTATTTGTTTTTGCGGGTTTTCCGCTGCGTATTTGAAAGTGGGCGGTTTCTTCTCGGCTGTCCGTAGCAGATTTTCCGCTGCAGAAAATCTGTCGCAGTCCCTACTGACTTTAATGTGGCTCGCGGCGGATTTTCCACAGCGTAAATTCCTTCGTGGAAAATCTGCTGCGGACAGCCGAGAAGAGCCCGCCCACTTTCAAATACGCAGCGGAAAACCCGCAAAAACAAATAGCATGTGAACGCACCCTCAAGCAGTCTTTCCCAACTAGTGTGTCTCCAGCTGTTGCAAAACTACAACTCCCAGCATGCCCGGACAGCCGTTGGCTGTCCGGGCATGCTGGGAGTTGTAGTTTTGCAACAGCAGGAGGCAGACTGGTTGGGAAACACTGACCTATAAAGTACTGACTATAGTACAGTTGACTTTACCCATCAATACAAAAAATAAACTACTATGCGGTAATAGTAATACATTCCGAATCATCCTTCAGCATTTCCATATTGTGGATCTATACAGATCTATAAGATTTCTGTGTTCTTACTAAGACTTAGTGTCATCTTGCAGATTCCAGCTGAATCAACTCTCAGAACAGGAACCGACTTTCTGAATAATACTCCTCCAAGTCTCAAGTCCTGCTCTGAAGTTTCTCCTTGGCCTTTGTACGATTAAATATATATATATTTAAAAAATCATAAATATCCAATATACTTATTGCACAGCTTAAATCTGGCCCCTGTTAGTAGTGCTGGGTACAGTCTTTGGTCTCCGCCATTTCCAGCATGGTCTTTAGTGGTTTGAATGGTTGCAGTAGTGTCCATCGGGTCTCAGTTCAATCTAATGCCTGTTTTATCCTGTATCCAGTCTATATAGCGGGTCACTCGGGTGTAAACTCCAGGCTTGTCTTTTACCCCGCAGTCCTCGCCCCAACTGATGACGCCAAAAAGGTGCATGCGCCCATCAACGGAGCAGACGAGTGGTCCCCCGGAATCACCCTGCAGGGAAGGGAGGAAATATTAGCTTGTGAGACAATATGGTGAAATGTTTTTGGCTGCTCCGGAAAAAGAGAGCAGCTTTGTTCTGAAAATAGCGCCACTAATGTCAGCATGCTGTGCGAGGTATTGCAGTTCCGCCCCATACACTTCAATGGAGCTAAGGTACAACACCAGTCGCAGTCTCTGTGCAACTGTGGCTTTGTTCCTTGACAAAGCATGTCATTCTGTAGCTGAAGAAAAAACTATGTTTTAAAATTAACTGGTGCCAGAAAGTTATACAGATTTGTCAATTACTTCTATTTAAAAATGTTAATCCTTCCAGTACTTATCAGCTGCTGTATGCTCCAGAGTAAGTTGTGTAGTTCTTTTCTTTGCCGACACCTCTGTCCATGTCAGGAACTGACCAGAGCAGGAGAGGTTTCCTATGGGGATTTGCTCCTACTCTGGACAGTTCCTGACATGGACAGAGGTGTCAACAGAGAGCACTGTGGTCAGACTGGAAACTGAAAAGGACATTTGGGGGGGATTTATCAAAACTTGGAGGAATGGTGGAGCAGTTGCCCATAGCAACCAATCAGATTGCTTCTTTCATTTTTCACAGGCCTGAAAGAAGCAATCTGGTTGCTATGGGCAACTGCACCCCTTTTCCTCTGCACAGGTTTTGATAAATCTCCCCCTTTAACCTGAGATCCAACTGAAAAGGACATTGGCCTGGGATCAAACTAAAACGGACATAGGCCTGGGAAGCAACTAAAAAGGACATAGGCCTGGGATCCAACTAAAAAGGACATAGGCCTGGGATACAACTAAAAAGGACATAGGCCTGGTAACCAACTATAAAGGACATAGGCTTGGGATCCAACTAAAAAGGACATAAAAGGACATAGGCTTGGGATCCAACTAAAAGGACATAGGCTTGGGATCCAACTAAAAAGGACATAGGCCTGGGATCCAACTAAAAAGGACATAGGCTTGGGATCCAACTAAAAAGAACATTGGCCTGGGATCCTACTTAAAAGAACATAGGCCTGGGATCCAACTGAAAAGGACATAGGCCTGGGATCCGACTAAAAAGGACATAGGCCTGGGATCCGACTAAAAAGGACATAGGCCTGGGATCCGAGTAATAAGGACATAGGCCTTGGATCCGACTAAAAAGGACATAGGCCTGGGATCCGACTAAAAAGGACATAGGCCTGGGATCCAACTAAAAAGGACATAGGCCTGGGATCCAACTAAAAAATATATAGGCTTGGGATCCAACTAAAAAGGACATAGGCCTGGGATCCAACTGAAAAGGACATAGGGCTGTGATCCAACTATAAAGAACTTAGGCCTGGGATCAAACTAAAAAGGACATAGACCTAGGATCCATCTGTAATGGACATTGCCATGGGATCTAACTAAAAAGGACATTGGCCTGGGATCCATCTGTAATGGACATTGCCCTGGGATCTAACTAAAAAGGACATTGGCCTGGGATCCATCTGTAAAGAACATAGGCCTGGGATCTAACTAAAAAAGGACATTGGCCTGGGATCCCACTAAAAAGGACATTGGCCTGGGATCCATCTGTAAAGGACATTGGCCTGGGATCCATCTGTAAAGGACATTGGCCTGGGATCCATCTGTAAAGGACATTGGCCTGGGATTTAACTAAAAAGGACATTGGCCTGGGATCCATCTGTAAAGAACATAGGCCTGGGATCTAACTAAAAAGGACATTGGCCTGGGATCCCACTAAAAAGGACATTGGCCTGGGATCCCACTAAAAAGGACATTGGCCTGGGATCCCACTAAAAAGGACATTGGCCTGGGATCCTACTAAAAAAGAACATTGGCCTGGGATACATCTGTAAATTACTTTGGCCTGGGATCCATCTGAAAAGGACATTGGCCTGGGATCTAAATAAAAAGGACATTGGCCTGGGATCCATCTGTAAAGGACATTGGCCTGGGATCCATCTGTAAAGGACATTGGCCTGGGATCCACCTGTAAAGGACATTGGCCTGGGATCTAACTAAAAAGGACATTAGCCTGGGATCCAACTAAAAATGACATAGGCTTGGGATCCATCTGTAAAGGACATTGGCCTGGGATCCATCTGTAAAGGACATTGGCCTGGGATCCAACTAAAAAGGACATTGGCCTGGGATCCATCTGTAAAGGACATTGGCTTGGGATCCATCTGTAAAGGACATTGGCCTGGGATCCATCTGTAAAGGACATTGGCCTGGGATCCAACTGTAAATGACTTTGGCCTGGGATCCATCTATAAAGGACATTGGCCTGGGATCCAACTAAAAAGGACATTGGCCTGGGATCCATCTGAAAAGGACATTGGCCTAGGATCTAACTAAAAAGGACATTGGCCTGGGATCCATCTGTAAAGGACATTGGCCTGGGATCCATCTGTAAATGGCATTGGCCTGGGATCCATCTGTAAAGGACATTGGCCTGGGATCCACCTGTAAAGGACATTGGCCTGGGATCTAACTAAAAAGGACATTAGCCTGGGATCCAATTAAAAATGACATAGGCTTGGGATCCATCTGTAAAGGACATTGGCCTGGGATCCTACTAAAAAGCACGTTGGCCTGGGATCCATCTGTAAAGGACATTGGCCTGGGATCCATCTGTAAAGGACATAGGCCTGGAATCCATCTGTAAAGGACATTGGCCTGGGATCCAACTGTAAATTACTTTGGCCTGGGATCCATCTGTAAAGGACATTGGCCTGGGATCCAACTAAAAAGGACATTGGCCTGGGATCCATCTGTAAAGGACATTGGCCTGGGATATAACTAAAAAGGACATTGGCCTGGGATCCAAAAATAATTACAATCAGGAGCAGAATTATAAGGAGAGGCAGATCTGCCAGATTCTTCCATTCAATCCTGCTGAGAATGCTGTAATACATTATTGTAGACAGATAAGCCCAGCACCTTACAATGCTCTTCATAAATGTCCCTTTAAGCTGGATGACAGGCACAGTATACAGCCAGCTAAACTCTGGTTTCCATAGCTGGACGCATAGCACCCACATGATTAACTCCTTCCGTGCTTCCATGTCAATAACATTTCATCTAGGCTTGTGTGTATATGTTGTTGGGGAAATAAGGACCTTGTAGGGACTTTTTTCCACATTATAGGACTTGCTTCGGATTTTGGAGCTGAACTACAAGTACATCATTTCAGTACTTCATAAATCATAAAGTAGTCACCTGGCAAGCGTCGTCCTGGTTCACTGAGTCACCTGCACACAGCATGTTTGGCGTCACCAGACGGTTAGCTAGTTGTTTGGGGGTACAGAGCTTGTCGGGATATAACCTTACACGACCTTCCTTAAGCTGCTCAGACAGGAATGGGGAATCTGAAAGATGAAACATTAAAATATACCATAATTCACACAGGTCATAGAAGACATGGAGCACTATAGACATGGGATCTTACTATACTAATCCAATACAGTGATCACTCAACTTACAATGGCCTTAACATACAATAGTTTCAATATATAATGGCCTTTTCTGGACCATTGTAACTTGAAACCAGACTCATCATACAATGCTATGGAATCTGCAAAACATGTCAACGGCTGGAAGAACCGACCAATCAGAATGGGCATTCACTGGTAAAACCCCTGTATTACTGAAGTATATGCACTGAATTCCTGTCTGGTAGCGCCCCCTACAGTACAGGTAGGTATTTCATGTTCTGTACTACTTTTAACCTATGCCATAGTAAGCTGCTCCTTTGGACACCAAGTAAGGGCAGCTCTATTTAACTTTTTTTAGGACATAGACGTGTGTCCTCTACATAGACGTGTGTTTCCCAATGAGGGTGCCTCCAGCTGTTGCAAAATTACAACTCCCAGCATGCCCGGACAGCCAAAGGCTCCCAGCAGATCCTTCTTACTTTTATATGTAAGGATTTGCTTTATCTATATTACTTATCTACTTAGTTTTCTTTAATCCTCACTTTTTCATATTTTTGGATGACATTTTGGTGGCTTCAGAACCAATTACCAGGTTTCCATAGAGTCCTGGTCTCAACATACAATGGTCCCAACATACAATGGTCGTCCTGGAACCAATTAATATTGTAACTTGAGGGACCACAGTATTATAGTACAAGGGTGGCATTTGGCATTGTATGCGAGTGAATGAGTGAAAATATTCTCCTCCTGTGGTCACAAGTGGTATTGCAACAGTAAAGCCTTATTTTAATTCCCAATATCTTAATGAATTCATTACATATTATTATATTCTTGGTTAAATACATTTTTTATGTTTATATAATATTTAGAGATGAGAAAACTTACAGTAAATTTGATTCGTCACAAACTTCTCGGATCGGCAGTTGATGACTTATCCTGCATAAATTAGTTCAGCTTTCAGGTGCTCCGGTGGGCTGGAAAAGGTGGATACAGTCCTAGGAGACTCTTTCCTAGGACTGTATTCACCTTTTCCAGCCCACCGGAGCACCTGAAAGCTGAACTAATTTATGCAGGATAAGACATCAACTGCCGAGCCGAGAAGTTCATGACGAATCGAATTTTCTGTAAGTTCGCTCATCTCTAATAATATTAACAAATTATAGGTTGGATCAATTTTCATACATCTTCTTTAAAGGGGTTATCCAGGAAAAAACTTTTTTAGATATATCAACTGGCTCCAGAAAGTTAAACAGATTTGTAAATTACTTCTATTAAAAAATCTTAATCCTTTCAGTACTTATGAGCTTCTGAAGTTAAGGTTGTTCTTTTCTGTCTAAGTGCTCTCTGATGACACCTGTCTCGGGAACCGCCCAGTTTAGAAGCAAATCCCCATAGTAAACCTCTTCTAAACTGGGCGGTTCCCGAGACACGTGTCATCAGAGAGCACTTAGACAGAAAAGAACAATCTTAACTTCAGAAGCTCATAAGTACTGAAAGGATTAAGATTTTTTTAATAGAAGTAATTTACAAATCTGTTTAACTTTCTGGAGCCAGTTGATATATATAAAAAAAAGTTTTTTCCTGGAATACCCCTTTAAGGGTCCATTTACACAGCACATTGTCTATGTAGAAATTGTCAAAACTAGAAGACATAGGGGGAGATTTATCAAAACCTGTCCGGAGGAAAAGTTGCTGAGTTGCCCATAGCAACCAATCAGATCGCTTCTTTCATTTTACAGAGGCCTTTTAAAAAAAAAAAATGTAAAGAAGCGATCTGATTGGTTGCTATGGGCAACTCAGCAACTTTTCCTCTGGACAGGTTTTGATGAATCTTCCCAATTGGGTCCTCTCAAAGGTTGAACTCTATATTTCCCCTGTATGATTATTGTTGTTTCCTTACTTCGTGCGTGCTTCCCGAATCCTGAGATTTCACATTCTGTCCAGTCCGGTAGCATCTGGTCCCTGACAGGCATACATGCTGCCCGAGCGCTGTCTGTCTCCATAGCACATGACCCCGAAGAAGACTTGAGCTTTAGAAGAGCTGTAAGGCATGAATTACCATATATAACGTGTATCCACAATAGGTTTGAAATATGAATATACCCAGGACCAGATATATACCATAGACCCTCTATACCCCTACATTTTGGTCATTGTCATCCTGGATGGACATTTCTGGCTATTGACCTACCTGACACCACATGGTAGACAAGATGAGGTCCTGCTATATCTCTAAGCTGGTGGAAGACATCTGTAGAAACTGGTTCCAGAAGACTTTGATGGGTTGTGTCATCTAACATGGGATGTTTATAATAATAGTGTTGTATTCACATGGCACTGGTGCCTTTAAATGGGTTATCCAGGAAAAAACTTTTTTTTATATATCAACTGGCTCCAGAAAGTTAAACAGATTTGTATATTACTTCTATTAAAAAATCTTAATCCTTTCAGTACTTATGAGCTGCTGAAGTTGAATTGTTCTTTTCTGTCTAAGTGCTCCCTGATGACACGTGTCTCGGGAGCTGTCCAGAGTAGAAGCAAATTCACATAGGAACTGCACAGAGCAGAATAGGTTTGCTATGGGAATTTGCTTCTACGCTGGACAGTTCCCGAGACACGTGTCATCAGAGAGCACTTAGACAGAAAAGAACAACTCAACTTCAGCAGCTGATAATTATTGGAAAGATTAAGATTTTTTAATAGAAGTCATTTACAAATCTGTTTAACTTTCTGGAGCCAGTTGATCTAAAAAAAAAAGTTTTTTCCTGGAAAACCCCTTTAATCCCATTACACCTGGATATGGAGACAAAGCAGGAGGCTCTGTCTCCTTATGCACAGTTATGAGTGTCCGGGAGCGTGGACAGAGGTATATAGATGCTAATTTGAAATGTAAAATAATTTAGAAAAATTATTGTTGTGCACATTGCTACACTGTAATAATTTTTCATATAACCTTAACAGTACATTTCAAGTGAATAAAGCTTAACTGCAATACCAGTCACAGCCAACGGAGAAGAGTGGCGACTATTCAAGAAGGAAGCATCCACGTTTTTCCAGTCTCATACCTCAACGCCTTAAGAAAAAAATGGGCTTAAAGGGGTACTCCACTACCCCAGCATTCGGAACATTTTGTGGGGGTTGTGATATCATGGCCATGCCCCTCGTGACTTCACGCCATGCTCCCTCAATGCAAGTCAATGGGAGGGGCGTGGCAGCCGCCACGCCCCTCCCATTGACTTGCATTGAGGGGGCGTGGTGTGACATCACAAGGGGCGTGGCCGTGATATCACGACCCCACAGCCCGCACCCAGTGTTCGGAACAAAATGTGCCGAACGCTGGGGCAGTGGAGTACCCCTTTAAAAGGGAGGAGCATTCTGGCTGTGTATAACATGTACTCACCAATGTCATTGTCAAAGGTAAAATCTTCAAACTGAGGGTGAATGTGAAATTGTTCCACTCTGAAGCTTTGTTCCTCCTCTCCAGGCACAACCTGCAATGTCCGCCCTAGTTTTACTCGTAGTAATCTTGGCGAAGACCTGTAAAGAAAGGCTGTTAGCTACAGTATAAGACCTGACATATCTGCCGTATCATCTAAAGTCAGTCAGACAGAATACTCACTCTTCATGGAAGCAATGGGCCGCTGTGACCACCCAACAGGGGTTTATGAGCGTCCCTCCGCAACGAAAATACTCAACGCCCCTGGACACACGAAAGATGGCCGCCGTCCATGGGTGAGAGGTTATATGTGCCGATCTACCCGAAGCGATTCGAAAGCGTGGGTTTAGCTGGGGTCGTCGGATTCCACAAGTAGCTGTTAAAAAGATTAACATGTTATTTACTATCTGTTTTATAGTTAAAGGAAAAAAACTTATATATATATACATATATATATATATATATTTATATATATCAATTGGCTCCAGAAAGTTGAACAGATTTGTAAATTACTTCTATTAAAAAATCTTAATCCTTTCAGTACTTATGAGCTGCTGAAGTTGAGCTGTTCTTTTCTGTCTAAGTGCTCTCTGATGACACCTGTCTCGGGAACTGTCCAGAGTAGAAGCAAATCCCCATAGCAAACCTCTTCTACTCTGTGCAGTTCCCGAGACAAGCAGAGATGTCAGCAGAGAGCACTGTTGCCAGACAGAAAAGAACAACTCAACTTCAGCAGCTGATAATTATTGGAAGGATTAAGATTTTTTTTTATAGAAGTAATTTACAAATCTGTTTAACTTTCTGGAGCCAGTGTTTTCCTGGAATACCCCTTTAAGTTATTTAGTTTAGGAAATAGAAGACTGAGGGGAGAACTTATAGGGGTCAATACAGAGATCTCTCCCAAAAGAAGCTTTCCACACCAGAACAGATGAGGGTTCTTTACTGTAAAAGCAGTGACTATGGAACTTTCTGCCAAAAGAAGTGGTCATGGTGAACTCAATAAAATAGTTCAAAAGGGACCTGGATACATTTCTGGTAATAACATCACAGGTTATAGGCCCAGATTTATCAAACTGAGGTGAGAGAAAACTGAGGTGATTTTTCTACAGCGACCAATCACAGCTCAGCTAACGAGCTGTGGTAAAGTGAAAGCTGAGCTGCGATTGGTCGCTGTGGGAAAAAACACTTCAAACACTCTCACACAGTTTGATAAATCTCCCCAATAGTCACTAGATTTTGGAGAAGGGGTTGTGATATCCAGGGATTCATTCTGATCGCCAGATTTGGAGTCAGGAAGGAAATCTGAAAAAATGGCTTCTGTCATATGGAGGTTTTCTGCCTTTTTCTGGATCAACACTGCAGGCTGAACTGGATGGATGTGTATTTTCAGTGTTAAAAACTATGTTACATAATCATTCAGTGTAACTTACTGCATCGGGGGACATCGCAGAATTCCCAGGATATCTCAGTGCCGTTCATCACATTACACCAAGGGCGGACATCATTGTCCGGGTTCCTGCAAAGCATGAAGATGATATTACTTTTTTGACCTCTATTTATCCAAGCTTTTCCAGAATCCTCTTTTCTCGGTCTCCACTTACACAATAAAACAGTGTTTCCCAACCAGGGTGCCTCCAGCTGTTGCAAAACTACAACTCCCAGCATGCCCGGACAGCCGAAGGCTGTCCGGGCATGCTGGGAGTTGTGGTTTTGCAACAGCTGGAGGCACACTGTTTGGAAAACAATGCCTTAGAAGTTCAGGCCATTACTTGACAGATAAGGCTTACCTGCAGTTATTGTGGCTCCCAAGTCCTAATCTGCGGGCACTAGTTTGCCAGGCACTAAACTGCTTTTTCTTCAGCAAAGGCGAGTCCCAGCGCAAGCAACTGGTACCGGATATGGCGGTACTCCACGATCCCCGGTATGTGGTCCCTCGCTCAGAGTAACAGTGTGTAGTGTCTGGATGGTAGAAATATCTTTATTATATCTAGAACATCTCATAAAGATCATTGAACAAACTGTGAATTTTCAGTCTATAGAGTCATGTGTCTGCGATGGCGGATAGATACCGATTCTACTGCGTCAAACACAAGTCACCTGTCCACTCTATTGTCATAGAACCGTGACATATTGAAGGTGATCTGTAGTTTATGTTTTATAGGCGGATTATGGCCAAAAAGTAATATATGTTATGATTAATAATATCTATTATGATAAATAATACCTAAAGTTTTAAAATCCAGTTTTCCTTATAAGCAAAAGTCCTAGAAGCAGTGCTGAGCTTTAGCATGCATGCTTCCTCCCTCCACCACCCCTCCCTGCCCTGCATGATTGATATACAGGACTCCTGCTGAAAGCAAAGCCTAGGGAGAAGGTGTGCATCCTGCAACTCAGCTCAGCCTCTGACTTTTGAACTTTTAAGAAAAACTTGATTTTATAACTAAGGGACAGGTATTTTTTTATTTTATCTTCCTATCAGCAATCTGCCCATGTCTGCAGCTCTGAGCATTGGCTTTAATTGAAAATTACGCAGTTTGCCCATACCCTTAAGATGTACATAAGAACCCAGAAGCACCCCCCTTGGCAAATGAAAAGAAAAAGCCCAAACTACCCCATATCACCACCAGGTGGAGTCAAATGAAAAGAAATCTCCGACCTTCATATGACTTCTATGAATAATACTAGAATTTAAAAAAATAATAATTATAAAAAAATAAAATAAAAAAAATCTTGTCTAATTAAAAAAAAACACTAACAATTATAAAACACATAATGAATCTTTGTCTCTCCTTTCATTTTATTATGTATATATATATATATATATATATATATATATATATTTTTTTTTTTATAACTAACAGTGTTCTCTCTAGAGAAGGACAAAAAGGTTATTAAGCCCCACCGATTGGCTAAACCCCACCCTCTCAATAGTTTTCCAGCCAAAAATAAGAAACAGTTCAGCAGGAGATTAAAGGGGTACTCCGGTGGAAAACTTTTTTCCTTTAAATCAACTGGTGCCAGAAAGTTAAACAGATTTGTACATTACTTCTATAAAAAAATCTTAATCCTTCCAGTACTTATTAGCTGCTGAATACTACAGAGGAAATTCTCTGCTTTTTGGAACACAGAGCTCTCTGCTGACATCACGAGCACAGTGCTCTCTGCTCACATCTCTGTCCATTTTAGGAACTGTCCAGAGCAGCATATGTTTGCTATTGGGATTTTCTCCTACTCTGGACAGTTCTTAAAATGGACAGAGATGTCAGCAGAGAACACTGTGCTCATGATTCAGCAGAGAGCTCTGTGTTTCAAAAAGAAAAGAATTTCCTCTGTAGTATTCAGTAGCTAATAAGTACTGAAATGATTGAGATTTTTTAATACATGTAATTTACAAATCTGCTTAAGTTTCTGGCACCAGTTGATTTAAAAAATAAAATAAAAAGTTTTCCACGGGAGTACCCCTTTAACCCTTGTGTTTTCTGCAAAAAAGACAAAAAAAAAAAAAAAAAAAAACTGTTTGCTTAAAATAGTAAAAACTAGCAAAAAATTCTGCTACCCGACCTCCGAGATAGGCATCAAATACAGAAATGGGAGATGTATCCAAAAGGGAATAGTCATAGCCAGTGTGGAGGCAGCAATTGCACCATAATACGGTGCCACATAAGACCCCAGACCCCACATGGTATGTGGGGACCCTGTTACAGTTTTTGGACTGGGGCCCCGGGAGCTGTGAGTATCCTGTTAAACTAGGCCTGGTTGTAATATAGGTGTAAGCGACAATTACAGACTAGTAATAATTCCATCACTCCGTATAATTTGTATCCATAATTGCTGGAAATTCCATTGTAATACTATAAACTGTTTCCTGGCAGTTCATCCTGTGGTCCCACAATGGACGTTCTCCAGACTGGGCTGGCACTCACTTGCTCGGCAGGCTGGCACGCTGCAATAATCCCAGCTGTACTTCCCATTCTTAAATATGTAACACCAGGGATTTTTATCACCATCTGGATTCCTGTAAAATAATAAATCACTTTAATCTAGGTGTTGCAGTCGCTCCCGGTTCAGCAGTTCATAGAATTTTATGGTTATATAAATATCTCGGTGCTGGACCGTCACCAGGATGATTTCCTTCCACAGGACAGAACCTCCTCCTTCTGCTAAGTCTGCTGGGCTCGCCAAGTATGCGAGGAGCTGACCTCAATTCTTCTAGATCAGTGCTTTTACCATCCAGGGTGCCTCCAGCTGTTGCAAAACTACAACTCCTAGCATGCCCAGACAGCCTTCGGCTGTCCGGGCATGCTAGGAGTTGTAGTTTTGCAACAGCTGGAGGCACCTTGGTTGGGAAACACTGTTCTAGAAACTAATGCAGCAAATACATTTTTATAGAATTATTTAAATGGGCACTCTACTTAAAACTAATTATGGTAAACAAAAAATCTTTCTAATGTACATTGTTTTAAGAAAATAAAGTTTTCTATGTTTTATCTGTATTTTAAAAAGCTGCCACTAGGTGTCTCCCTACTTGTCCAGTACTTAAAGACCACCTAGATGGTCCAATAATACCCAAAGTTCCCAACCGTCTAACTTTTGTAAATATATTCCTAAATTAAAGGACTTTATTAATTTGGTCCATAAACTAAATTGTAAATAACTAATTCACACTCTTAAAAACACTGCATGCATAACAGTCAGATGGGTTAATTGTTATCAGGGCTAGAAATAGCTCCTTGTATCTAATGAATTTGTAAGGGCCATTCTGCAGATAATGGCCCTTTCTATTCTCTATGGCTGGAGCATGCAGCTAATTAAAACCAAAATACACTGCCCCCCTCAACGTTTCGCCACTTCAGTGGCTTTGTCAAGAGGCATGTGGGCAATGCTACTTGTCCAGAGCACATTTCTCCCCCCATCTCTTGCACAGACTTTGGACTCCTGCTGGCCTGGCAGAAGTCCAAAATCATGAAATGCAGTCTTAAAGGGCTACTCCGGTGAAAAACTTTTTTTTTTTTAAATGAACTGGTGCCAGAAAGTTAAACAGATTTGTAAATGACTTCTATTAAAAAATCTTAATCCTTTTAGTACTTTTTAGCAGCTTTTTGAATTTCATTTTTGTCTTGACCACATTGCTCTCTGCTAACACCTCTGTCCGTGTCAGGAACTGTCCAGAGTAGCATAGGTTTGCTATGGGGATTTTCTCCTGCTCTGGACAGTTCCTGATACGGGTCAGCAGAGAGCACCGTGGACAAGACAAAAAAGAAATTCAAAAATTAAAGATTTTCCTCTGTAGCAAACAGCTGCTAAAAAGTACTGAATGGATTAAGATTTTTTAATAGATGTAATTTACAAATCTGTTTAACTTTCTGGCACCAGTTCATTTAAAAAAAAAAGTTTTCCACCGGAGTACCCCTTTAAGTGCTAAGTGTGTGTGTGTGCAGCCTTATCCAATCATAGCTCATCTCACAGTGAACTGCTCTGGGCTGTGTGTAGCAGAGTGAGGGAGGAAGTTCTCCCCTGTATGGCTTCAGATGATGTCACGCCTGCTGGGGAACGCCCCTTCCCAGTCTGTAAATCTGGCTGAGACTGTGCAGAAAATACAGAGCAATATCAAGGTAGAAAACTAAAAAATAATAAAAATGAAGGCTGGGGGTGGTTTATCATGATGGGGACAGTGAACTGGGAGGATTATAAAATTTTATAAGATCATGACAGGTACTCTTTAAGTTTTACTATATCACGGTCTAGAGAAATGGCACTATAGAATTGTACACTCTATAAAGTCCACCTTTCTAGTACCGATGTGGTTTGCTGCTGCTGTAGCCCATCTGCTTCAAGGCTGGATGTGTTGTGTGTTTGGAGATGGTATTCTGCATCTCAAACCAGTCTGCCCATTTTTCTCCAACACCAACAAGCCATTTTCGTCCACAAAACTCCCACTCAATGGTTATTTTCTCTTTTTTTGGAACATTCTCTCTGTAAACCTTGTTGTAGGTAAAAATTCCAATAGATCAGCAGCTTCTTAAATACTGAGACCAAGCCACACTGGCATCAACCACCATGGCACATTAAAATCCCCTTTCTTCCATTCTGATGCTCGCTTGTCTTGACCGCTTCTACATGCCTAAGTGTATTGAGTTGCTGCCATGTGATTGGCCGATTAGCTATTGGTGTTAAAGGGGTATTCCAGGAAAAAACTTTTTGTTTATATATATATATATATATATATATATATATATATATATATATCAACTGGCTACAGAAAGTTAAACACATTTGTACATTACTTCTATTAAAAAATCTTAATCCTTTCAATAATTATCAGCTGCTGAAGTTGAGTTATTGTTTTCCGTCTGGCAACAATGCTCTCTGCTGACATCTCTGCTTGTCTCGGGAACTGCACAGAGTAGAAGAGGTTTGCTATGGGGATTTGCTTCTAAACTGGGAGGTTCCCGAGACACGTGTAATCAGAGAGCACTTAGACAGAAAAGAACAACTCAACTTCAGCAGCTCATAAGTACTGAAAGGATTAAGATTTTTGAATAGAAGTAATTTACAAATCTGTTTAACTTTCTGGAGCCAGTATATATATATATATATATATATATATATATATATATATATATATATATATATATAAAAAGCTTTTTCCTGGATAACCCCTTTAAGAAGCATTTAAACAGGTGTACCTAATAAAGTGGCCAGTGGGTGTATTGAGCCGCTCACCTTTGACTACATGAATACAGGAACAGCGCCACTTTTGTTCCTAGTTTGTGCCTGGTATTGCAGTTCAGATCATTTATGGGACTAGTATAATAACCTTAAAATACGAGCCGAAAGGCCGCTTATTAAACATCCCACCTTCTGTACTAATATTTTCATACCAGCAGGGGGCAGTATACACCTATATTTTGCTGTCTGCTACAATTTGCGCAAAATGCAGTAATGTGTCCCTAGTCCTATAGGTGTTCTCGGAGACCCCTTTGCCCAAGTTGCCCCCTTCCCCCATAACATTGGCCCTGTGCACCCTGTTAGTCCAGTACCTGCAATAGTTGTGGTTTCCCAGTCCAAGTTGTTGTGCGTCCTTGTGCTGCGCGTTGTAAATCTTCTGACTAAGTGACTGGGAGTTCCAATTCACGCAGCTCAGGCCGCTGTTTGTCCGGCTGTAGTTTCCCCGGTAGGACTGTCCTGTGCCCTCGTAACAGGAGGCCAAAGTGTCTGCAATGTGTATATCAATATCATTGGATATAAGTAGGTACATTGAAGAGTGTGGAGGACATGGCAAAGATTACAATGGCCCCCATTAATGGTGCCAGCTTGTGCCAACTAGGACAGATGGGCCTGGTAGACGACCATGGTAAATGATTGGTATATAGAGAGCCCAGCACAGGTTATGACCACCCAATAGCACAAAGCATGTTCGCTTAGCATTACGGTTTCCCAACCAAGGTGCCTCCGAATATTGCAAAACTACAACTCCAAGCATGCCCGGACAGCCAACGGCTGTCCGGGTATGCTGGGAATTGTAGTTTTGCCAAAGCCGGAGGCACCTTGGTTGGGAAACATTGCTGTACATCATAGCCAGTTATGGACAAACATCATTATTAGTGTTGAGTGCGAATATTCGAATAGCGAATTTTTTTCGCGAATATCGGCACTTTGCGATTTTGCGAATATTTAGAATATAGAGAAATATATTTGTTATGACGAATATAAATTTTTTTTTTGTTTTTTTTTCACAGTACACAGTGATCATCCCTCCCTGCTTCCAGCTTGTGGTCCAAAGAAGGCGAATATGCGCAAAAAATTCGCGAGTATCGGCACTTCCAGAGGACACTGATCCCTCCCTTCTTTTAGCTTGTGGGCCAATGAGAAGGACGCAAAGACAGTTGTCAGAGGTTAGCAACATCCCTAGCAACCAATAGGAAAGTAGTTAGTTGAAAGATGTAATCGCGCATGCGCATTTTGCGAATTTCATTACCAATTTCGCAAGAAAAAAAAAGGGAACGAATATGCAATATTCGTGAATCTAGGACAAATATTCGTCCATATATTCGCGAAATATCGCAAATTCAAATATGGCCCCTGCCGCTCATCACTAATCATTATATACAGTACAACATGGCGCCCATTTCTCGTACCTATTTCGCAGTGCTCTCCGGTAAACCCGCTGTGGCATTTACACAGGTAATTCGGGGAGTAAAGAGCCTTTACACAAAGTCCACCATTGTAGCACTTGGTTTCGGTACAATCTGTCGAAAACAACATGAGAGAGAAAGAGAGTATTACAATCTGTCCCCTTCCCATGTCCTTTATAGTTAGGGGCATTTATGGGAAGTTATTCGGTATCCCCAATTAGAAGATGTTAAAGGGGTACTCCAGTGAAAAAAATTTTTTTTAAATCAACTGGTGCCAGAAAATTAAACAGATTTGTAAATTACTTGTATTAAAAAATCTTCCAGTACTTATTAACAGCTGTATGCTACAGAGAAAATTATTTTATTTTTTAAATTTCTCTTTTTTCTTGTCCGCAGTGCTCTCTGCTGACACCTGATGCCCCTATCAGGAACTGTCCAGAGCAGGAGAAAATTCCCATAGCAAACCTATGCTAATCTGGACAGTTCCTGACATGGACAGAGAGTCTCAGCAGAGAGCACTGTGGACAAGACAAAAAAAAAAAATTCTGAAAGAATAGAATTTCCTTTGTAGCATACAGCTGCTAAAAAGTACTGAAAGGATGAAGATTTTTAAATAGAAGTAATTTATAAATCTGTTTAACTTTCTGGCACCAGTTCATAAAAAAAAAAAAAACTTTTCCACCGGAGTACCCCTTTAAGACTTAGACAAAAGTTATCCAAGCCCATCAATTTCAGCAAGACCAGCTGACTATCTCATGTGTTTGTGGGGTACCAAATATGGGAAAGTAGGATAAGGCATGTTAGATTTCAACACCTTTCTCTCCTTTCCCCATTGAGTACACACGTACGGGGAAATCGGAATGAACAGCTGTCAGACGTTTTAGGTTGGAATCGGCTTCTTACCCATGAATGGTACACTGTGGCACCGGCTGCGCCCCTTCTCACATCGGCAGAACTCCACCCTCCGCCCAGCAGGACGCAGCCAGGTGTCGTCATCTGTGTAGATTCTTCCTGAGAGTTTTTCCACGCACAGAGCTGTAGAGAAGGAAGAAATTGGTTAGGGTTTTTTTTTTTTTATCTGTGACACACACTGAAAGGGGTATTCCAGTGAAAAATATATATTTTTTTTCATATCAACTGGCTCCAGAAAGTTAAACAGATTTTTAAATTACTTCTATCAAAAAATCTTAATCCTACCAGTACTTATCAGCTGCTGAAGTTGAGTTTTTCTTTTCTGTCTGACAACAGTGCTCTCTACTGAGACCTCTGTCTGTCTCAGGAACTGTCCAGAGCAGGAGAGGTTTGCTATGGGGATTTGCTCCTACTCTGGACAGTTCCTCTGGACAGAAAAGAACAACTCAACTTCAGCAGCTGATAAGTACTGGAAGGATTAATATATTTTTAATAGAAGCAATTTACAAATCTGTTTAACTTTCTGGAGCCAGTATTCCAGTGAAATAATAGTTTTTCACTGGAATACGCCTTTAAGTTCACTTTAGTCTAACACCCCTCTTAATGGGGGAATGGATCCCCTGGGGATAGGGGATAACAAATTGATTGGTGGGGGTAACTGTGCTGGGACACCCACCGATGATGAGACCGGAGGAAAATTGTTGTGTCCCCATATAATATCTTTCCCATTGCCTAGTTCTGTTAATAGATCCCGCCCGCTCATAAGGGGAGCGACTCCCAAGTCTCAAAAGGAATTTCTGTTTTGATCAATTATAACTAATAACAAAGGAGATAATAACACTTCTAGACTTCCTAAAACTGGAGCTTGTGAGGCCCACAATGCCAATCGATTGGTTATGTTTTTATTTATTTATTAGCGACATCCACTTAAGTTCACTTTGGTCTAATACCTCTTAATAGGGGAATGGATGCTCGGGGATAGGGGATAACCAGCTCATTGGTGGGGCACCCATTGCTGGGACACCGACCGATGATGAGAACGGAGGAAAATTGTCGGCAAACACTCCATGTATTCTGAAGATTCCAAGCTTCCGAACATTGCTGAGTGGTCAGACCTCCACTGATCACCTTGTTATCCCTTATCATGTGAAAAGAGGATAACTTTTCGACTTGGGAATACTAATTTAGGGTTAATAACATTTAGTTATCAGAAATTAGTCCAGGAGTCTCATCTCCAGCAACTCCTGATACATTAGCTTTGCCCTGATGAAGCTGCAGTCACTACACCTTGCTTTACTGAACGTGAGTATTGAAAGGAAATTAACTGTCCTTGGCTTAATCAGTGAAATCATGTTAGTAAGAGTAGAGTTGGCCATGGACATGTTTAAGCCAAACCCACTGATATTGGCAGGAGCGGCTGTCCAACTTGTGTATGGTGGCCTTCTGACTCTCCACCAATGAGGTCAAGGGTGTAAAGGATTGGGTTTTTTCCATTTATACTGCCCAATCTTCTGTTATCAGGGTGATAAGCTGTCATCTGAGGAGTCTGGTAACAGCTTACCCTCTCCTTCCATTCCAAAAACATGAATGTTTGGCTGAGCTAAATATTTATATGTATGAGAAAATTAAGAGACATACTGTAGCTGTCTAGCTAAACTAGTGTTCTGCCAACAGCTTATGTTATGTGTATGTAAACCTTTAGACCTGAAACTACCTTATATCTCACATAGGAGACCACCATATATATAACCAAACTGTATCCATTGTCTCATTCTACACAATGAATGCACCCAAGACAAAAATAGTCAATAATTACATTTATATGTCCTTGTTCCTCTCTTCTCTCGGTTATGAAGGACCTGGAAAAAAATTAAAGTGTTGTTCATGGGTATCCAGATAATAGATTTATATCTACAAAGATGCAAAAAATATTCCGATTTACTGAAGATAAGCAATAAAGTGGCTGTCTCAACACAGTTTGGTGCATGATTTCAGGATTCAGCCAAACATGTAGTATGCTTTGGTGGCTATTCACTGATGGCTTAATTCCATCAGAATGAGAGCCACTCTTACTGAGTTCTCAGTCCTAAACAGTTGACTCCATCCCTTTACAATGTCTATATGCTCTAATAGATTTTAGGGTCAGGGGGTGTCTTTCTGAGCCTTTAAAGGGAACTGTCATCTCTATCATGTTGCCTGAACCACGAATCATTGGGGTGGTCCCCAGTAGCTTCTCCAGACCCACCAGCCTTGGTTCATAGATTCTTTCCTGTTTGATAATAGGAAGAGCTCTATCAAGCAAAAATGGCGGAGCGGAGAGAAGCCAACAGGGACCACCTCAATGGCGTGTTTTTTAGGCATCATGAAAGTGATGACAGCTCCCTTTAATTCTCAAAAAACCCCATCTACATTTATGAACTCATAAGGAAAATGACCCCATAAGAAATATTTAAATAGGACAGAGTTTAATGTCCAGGAAGGAAGCCTGCTGTATGTTTCCCCTTTAAGAACTTTCCATGAGCCTTGGAACAATACCCCAATACTATGTCTTGCAGAGGGGAGACAACACAACTTCCCACATCCTATAGCAAAGGGCATGAGTCCAACCATGGTTGGGCCCAATGGGCACTATAACATATATACAGGGATGCAAGATCTAAAACATTAGATCACTCTCCCTCAATGACATAATCTAAGGCCTATAACCAATAACATATGGTCTAACAATGTACTGTAACATTATCTCCTCAGTCCTCTTACCTCTTTAGTGGATGATACGACCTCACCAAAGAGGACAATCACTAAGATGGTCATGGCTCGGTGGCCAAGAAGACATGTTTCAATCTGCAAGGAGGACAGAAGTAAGGTGAAAAAAGGTTGGAGGACTACCCCATAAGTACAGAAGACAACTAGGTAATATATAATTTAGGAGTCCATATTTTATTTGGAAGCAGGAGATGCACTTCGAGCTACTCTTCGAAAATATTTCACATCAATGGACAACTAAAGAAATCTCCTCTACATTCTTCTCCTTATCATGTCTCCATGACGTACATGATCTGCTTTACCGCTTCCAGCTCCCAGTCTAGATAACATAAACCAGAGAAATTTGTACTCTTCTGTATTAGCTTTGATCCTTGAACATCTACTATATCTCTCCTACCTCATCCCTTGAACCCAGGCCTGGAATGACTACAGTGTTCTGTCAGTAAGACTTACCGTAATTTATAGTCTTGTCTATGTGTGGTCTGGATATAGCCCTTACTGAAATAATCTCATGACATAGAACAGAGGTTCCCGATATCAGTTCCTACAGCCTAAATAACAAAGCCCTTCTGTCTGCCTGCCACATGGTATTACAATGAACCGCCCATTACTGTATGTGACAATGAGTGCTGGGATTTATAGAAACGGAGGATGTGGTTTTAGGGGAATCTTGACCCAAAAATTAACAAAAAAACTGACGAATAGTCTTGACCGCTCCTGCATCCTGTAAATGTTGTATGATGACACGATTGGTCATAAATTAACTGGAGATCTGTTATGGGTTCAAAGTTTAAGGGTCTAAAGAGACTCATATTAGCTTAGAAATAATTCCCTATTAATGAAATAAGGAGTAGTAGTAGAGAAAACAGGGTTATACATTTTAAGGTGCCCCTCCTACTATTTCTAATAATTATAATTTTTATTATGAAATCATAGTAGAAAAAGAGTACGGAGCACTGACCGGTTGAAATGCAGCAGGATTCTTTATTTTCTTCCACAGGAACACCTTGTGCGGGGGAGCGGACTGCTGGGCAGACATTTGGGCAACGGACCGTATCACGCGTTTGCGCTTCATCAGGCCCTACGTCAGCACGTCCGAGGGTGTGCTCATAAAACCAAACCTGTGTGGTCATGACAACCAGACAACGCTTGGACAACATACAGACAGTTGAGTGGAATGTGGGGCAACATAAGGGGAGGGTGTAACACTGGGAACAACATGATACAAAAGGAAATTTAAAGGAAGAATACACACAATAGTGAGTCCATAAGATGTAGTACATCTAAACAAATACAATCTCATTATGGTCGTTTAGACCCAATGGACCAGTTGCGTTAGTACGCAGGATCCAACACGATTCCTTCACTAGCAGGCATTTATGTCTGTCATTTATGTATGGTGAAGGTTTCACGCGTTCTAATGCGGAAAACTTCATGGCTTTCGGGTCACCATTGTGGGCATCTATCATGTGGGATATAAACCTTGCTAAACCACGATTAGTTTTTCAGTGACCATATATGCTCTCGGATTCTGTGGAACAACGGATGTATGGTTTTACCCACATAATGATCACAATCACACATAAGACAATATACAACGAAGTTTGATCTACAAGTGATAAACTGTTTAATTTTAACACTGTATCCTCCCAAGTTGATTTCTTTAGCTTGTGCGTTATATGAACAGAAAGAACAGGATCCACATGAATAGTTACCTATAGGTCTACTATCAATGATCCAATCCTTTCTTTGTTGTTGAACTTTTATGTTGTGTTCTCTTTTAAAAAAATCTGAAATAGTACAGTTTTTCTTATACGTTATTATGGGTTTAATTTCTGCTACAGTTTTAAGATCCTCATCTTTTTGAATCATGTACCAATTATTGTTTATTGCTCTTTTAATGTGTTTTTAAATGAAAAAAAAGTATCTATTTTGTTGTTTCTTAGATTTTTTCCCTAGCAACATATGTCTAGGTACACTATCGATACGTTTATGTGCAGCGTCTATGACATCTTTAGGATAGCCTCTGTCCAAAAATCGAGAACTGAGTTAATCTAATTGTTTCTGCAATTTGATAGGATCATTATTAATGCATTTAAGCCGGACCATTTGACTATATGGAAAGCTTGTTTTCAAATGTGTGGGGTGCGATGATTCAAAATGCAGTAATGCATTTTTTTGAGGTGGGCTTTCTGAAACCTGTAGTGATGATCATGTTGTTCTGTATATTGACCATTACATCTAAGAATTCTAAAGAATCCCCTCCATACTGTGATGTAAATAGCATGTTACCAGTATTAACATTAAGTTATTCTATAAATTGGAGGAATGAATTTTTGGTGCCACTCCATACAACAAAGATGTCATCAACAAATCTTAACAGGAGTTTTATGTGTTTGACAAAGGGGTTGTGTATGGAAATAATGTAGTTACGCACAAATATGGCCAGGAAGATGTTAGCATATGCCATTTAGCTGTCTGTACCATTGTGAGTTTTATTGAAAGATATTATTAGTCAAAACCAGTTTTAATGGATCAGCGACAAATTCTATAAATGTAGGTGATTGGTCGGTACTTTTCAAAAATTCCGTGACAGCCTGTACACCCGCATCATGGGGATGCGGGTGTACAGGCTCTCAACATCCATTGAACATAGTGAATACTCATCTGTCCAAGTAAAGTTATTCAGGACCTTGATGAGATCCCCTGTATCTCTCAAAAAGGTCAGGATGTACTCTAGGAGTGGTGAGAGTAACCAGTCCAGGTAACTGGACAGGTACTCCGTTGGTGCTCCTATGCCCGCCTCTATAGGACTTCCCGGCGGCGGGTCACATTTTTGTGAACTTTAGAGACCAGGTACCACTTAGGTTGCTTATGGGCCACAGGTAGCAGTTTTTCTGCTGTTTTGATGTCTAATATGTTTTTATCTACATATTTTAGTAGATGAGATGTCAATCTTTCAATTACTTTGTTGGTGGGGTTAGACTCCAATTTTTCATACACTTCAAAAACTGCTACCTATGGCCCCTAAGCAACCTAAGTGGTACTTAGTCCCCAAAGTTCACAAAAATGTGACCCATATGGGCATAGGAGCACAAGCGGAGTACCTGTCCAGTTTGTTTAAAAACACACCAACGAATGAACACATTAAAAGAGAAATAAACAATAATTGCTACATGATTCAAAGAGATGAGGATCTTAAAACTGTAGCAGAAAAGAAACCCATAATAACATATAAGAAAAAACTTACTATTTCAGATTTTTTTTTGAAAAAAGAACACAACAAAAAAGTTAAATAACAAAGAAAGGATTGGATCATTGATAGTAGACCTATAGGTAACTATTCATGTGGATCCTGTTCTTTCTGTTCATATAACGCACAAGCTAAAGAAATAAACTTGGGAGGATACAGTGTTAAAATTAAACAGTTTATCACTTGTAGATCAAACTTCGTTGTATATTGTCTTATGTGTGATTGTGGTCATTATGTGGGTAAAACCATATGTCTGTTGTTCCACAGTATCCAAGAGCATATACGGTCACTGAAAACTAAACGTGGTTCAGCAAGGTTTATATCCCGCATGATAGATGCCCACAATGGTGACCCGAAAGCCATGAGGTTTTCCGCATTAGAACGCGTGGAACATTCACCATACATAAATGACAGACATAAATGCCTGCTAGTGAAGGAATCGCGTTGGATCCTGCGTACTAAAGTAACTGGTCCATTGGGTCTAAACGACCATAATGAGATGAGCGTTTTTGTCTAACTGTATTTGTTTAGATGTACTACATCTTATGGACTCACTATTGTGTGTATTCTTCCTTTAAATTTCCTTTTGTATCTTGTTGTTCCCAGTGTTACACCCTCCCCTTATGTTGCCCCATTTCCACTCACCTGTCTGTATATTCTCCAAGCGTTGTCTGGTTGTCATGACTACATAGGTTTGGTTTTATGAGCACACCCACGGACGTGCTGACTTAGGGTCTGATGAAGCGCTAACGCGTGATACGGTCCGTTGCCCGAATGTCTGCCCAGCAGTCCGCTCCCCCGCACAAGGTGTTCCTGTGGAAGAAGATAAAGAATCCTGCTGCATTTCAACCGGTCAGTGCTCCATACTATTTTACTACTGTGATTTCATTTTACTGACTGTTACACGTGTAGCACTAAATACAGGGAAGGACACGGGATTACAGCAAAATTGTGTCACACCTGAATGTTATGGTAAATAGTGTCTGAGTATTATATAGAAAGGTGCGGTGATCAGCTTTCCTTTGAAAATAGTATAATTTTTCATTATTATACTTCTAGAAATTCCATTATGATATCTAATCCAAGCCTAAATACGGGTGCCAAAAACAGTGCAGCAGGGAGACATAAAATACATGGGAGCGCAGGAAACAGCTGTTGCCACCAGGTAGTGCTCCCGTGTGTCTACCTGCTGTACTTTTTTTGTACCTGCATTTTTTTGAGTTAAAGACAAGAAGACCACTATAGAAGGGTGAGTGCCACTTTCATTTTTCTACATTATCAAACTACAATTTATGTTCTAGATTTATGAGTATTGGCAATGCCGGAACCGCTCTATTCTGATTTGATTGCCAAGCCTAAATACCCTAAGTCTCCAAGGTTGTCATTCATACAAATAACTTAAGAGAACAGAGGTGGAAAACTTACAGGCTTCTATATACTGGTAACTTTTTTGCTTTTCTAACAGTATAAATACCGTATTTTTCGCCGTATAAGACGCACTTTTTGTTCCCCAAAACTGGGGGGGGGGGGAAAGTTGGTGCGTCTTATACGGCGAATACACACCTATCGCGGCGGTCCCTGCGGCCATCAACGACCGGGACCCACGATCAAAGCTGACCGCCGCGTCTGAAGCGAAAGTGACACTAACCCAGCTGCTCAGTCGGGCTGTTCGGGACCACTTCGGTGAAATCGTGGCGTCCCGAACAGCTTACAGGACACCGGGAGGGACCTTACCTGCCTCCTCGGTGTCTGCTCCGTTACGGGATCCCCTGCATGGCCGGCGCTCTCCTTCGACATCATCACGTCGTCGCGCACGCCGTCCCGTCATCCAATATGAGCGGCGTGCGTAGCGACTTGATGACGGTGACGGAGAGCGTGGAAGAAGATGTCCGGAGCGTCGGGGACACCATGGGGACGCGGCGACAGCGATGGAGCGACATCCAGGGCAGCGGTGATGAGCGGTGACGGGTCAGGAGCGGTGGGGACACATGAGTATTACCTCCTATCCAGTGGTCTTCAACCTGCGGACCTCCAGATGTTGAAAAACTACAACTCCCTGCATGCCCGGACAGCCATAGCTGTCCGGGCATGCTGGGAGTTGTAGTTTTGCAACATCTGGAGGTCCGCAGGTTGAAGATCACTGTTGGGTTCAGAATCTTTTTTTTCTAGATTTTGCACCTTTAAAATTGGGTGCATCTTATATGCCGGTGCGTCCTCTAGGGCGAAAAATACGGTAAGTCTTAATAAGTAGATAAATATAAGTATGTACATTTAAGTATACTCAATGGGGGACATGTATCATTATTTGTGTATGGTAGAAGCATTTTACCCCTTTTCCTGAATTCTAAATTATGTGCAGAAGCGCTAAATTTATCAATCAAGTGCAATGAGCTTCATAAATTGTGGGTAAATATAGTAATCTCCTAAATCCACTCTTTGGAAAATAGAATCAATGATTTAGAGCATCTTGCTACGTTAAGTCCAAGATGGCTCATATTTGCGCAAAAAAAACAGCTCTTGCGGCAAAATTTTTGGTGTAAAAAAAAAGTACGCAGTTAATAAATCCATGTGTACTATAGATGTCACTCCAAGGTACCCCGATTAGGCCACATCTGGAGGACATGCTCTACCAAAACGTGTGCAAAAAAATTGCGCAAAAAAAGGGCTTGCGCAAAATTTTGCGCAAAAAAAAATACACACAAAACAGGGGTAAAATCTTTGATACATGTCCCCCCAATAAGTACATTTCAATATACATACCCCACAATTTATTGTATACAAAAGCTACAAGCCTGTAAACTTTCACATGAACATTGTTTAATTGTGTTAAGATGCGAGCATTGTGGTTGGGCTGGATCCAATTACCGCTCTATGTCTGAAAACATGAACCATTATGGATCATCAGATGACTCACAAGCTTAGGTTATAAAGGCAAGAAAAACATTACCCCAGGCCTAGTCTGACCCATCCGAATTACTAGAGCATCTCCAGTTGGCTTAGAGCCTGAACTACTTGGAATGAAGTGAAATGTTGTGTATTTTCTTCTTCGTGTCTCTTCTTCACCGCTTGGCCAAACATATCTTACACTCTTTAGTATCCAGTGTTTATACTTCATACGAATGTCTACTTGATGGAATATATCCAGGAGAACTTACTGGAGCAAGTTCGTCATCGCCTGATGAATCTCACAATTATGTGGAAGTGTCTACCATAAGCCTTAATGGCCAGATGCAATTTGGTTGTTCTGGGAAGAGTATTGTGGTTTTTTTTTAATTCATTTCCCAAGGGCAGAAGGCAATGTATTTCCATCCCAATAAAGTTTAGCAACGGAGATGGCAGGAAAATAGTTATTGGTATGGCTTAAAATGTGTATTAGTGGCCTATCCTTACTGATCATTGACGTACTGATCCCCAGGAACCCCAGTAGTAGACCCATCAACATATGAAAAGTACCGATTGACTTCTATGGAACAGCGTGGAGGGCATACTCTGTGAGGAAATCACTGTGCTGCGAGAGGGAGGAGGGTGGAGGAGCTGAGCTGTGTCCACCTCTTATTGTCAATGCTGGGACCCTGTGTTATTTGCCTCCAATGTTATAGTAGATATGACTTTTCTTTGTAATCCTGTCATGTGATAATCATGATATAAAAGCGTACTACTCTATTGTACACAGTGTGATAGGAAGTGCCTGCCTATTGTGACAGCTATTTTGCAATGCGAAAACTGCAATATGTCAAGTTGTGATAAACCATAGGAGCAAGAGATCCAGAAATGGAGGTTCTTCTGGTGAACTTTGTGGCTTCTGACCTGAATGGGTTCTCTAGAGTTTTGGTGGGACATACTCACCCCACCACCATACACACACACACACACACACACACACACACACACACACATGGACGCACACACTTACGCACTTCGCGATCACTATGTATGAATGCTACATATATGCAGATTTTTTTTCCAGCTAACTAATTGCCACCACTTACCAGTCATCGTAAAGTACACAATACACCTTGCAATCAAGGGGCATCTATTTAATGCATAAATAATAGTCTTTCAAAGATAAAATTGATGAAAGGGAATCCAGATTACCTCCTTACTCCCTATAAGATGGCAATAGCTATAGGGGCTGCAGAGGTAGCAGTTGCTCATAGACCCTGTGTCTAATGTTACAAGCATAAGGCACCTTCAGGGTTTCAGGTTCAAAGTCCCTCATCGCCGAAGCTCAGGGAGGACCAATGATGCTCCCAGCATCTACCTGGGCATTGACCCAAACATCAACCAGGGAGCTAACAACGTGGAAGGTGGCATCTTGCCTAAGCAGGGACTTGGGGTTGCAGGGAGGTCCGGAACCTGATGGTCACAAACCCATCTCCTAGACCAACAGGAGGAACACTCAAAAGGGCACGGCTCCCTCATAAATCTTAGTGAACAAATAAAGAAACAAATGTGGCGCAGTGACAAAAAAGACAAATAAATTAGTAGATTATGCAGAGCAATTACTGCTCAGTCATCTGGCCAGATCTATAAAAATGATTACGACCCTAGCCAGATGGCAAGGACCAGGAGATATGTGCCAAAACTTTTATGAGTTTAGTAGTGCCCATGCCAACATTCAGTGGGACCAACCCCAGTGAAATCAGGCACCTCAGGGGCACCATTCCCAAAGGCAAATTGTACCTCAGCTCTACACCGCCCTGGCCCAGTGACCAGACCCAAAGGATACAGGTATCATCAGGGCAGCCATTGAGCTTGGCACAGCTAGCCCCAGAATGCCTTGGTACACCTGCCCCCTCCATGCAGAAATCCATCCCCTTTAGTGGACCCTGTCACCCAATAATAAGAACAGATCTCAGCAAAGTTTTGCATTGAATCCCAAGAACTTTAAGTTATACCTCTGCTTTAAAAACAAATGGAAAGAGGAGGTCTCAACCAGGCAACCCCTTTAACTCACTTTGGTATATTGGATATTTTAGATAGTTTCAGTTCTTGAAGCAGCATCCTCCCTGTGAAACTTAGGGGGAGATGTATTAAAGGGGTACTCCGGTGGAAAACATTTTTTTTTTTAAATCAATTTGTGCCAGAAATGTAAACAGATTTGTAAATTACTTCTTTAAAAAAAAATCTTAATCCTTCCAGTACTTATCAGCTGCTGTATGCTCCACAGGAAGTTCTTTTCTTTTTTGAATCTCTTTTCTGTCTGACCACAGTGCTCTCTTCTGACACCTCTGTCTGTTTCATGAACTGTCCAGAGCAGGAGAGGTTTCCTATGGGGATTTGTTCCTGCTCCGGACAGTTCCTGACATGCACAGAGGTGTCAGCAGAGAGCACTGTGGTCAGACATAAAAGACATTCAAAAAGAAAAGAACTTCCTCTGGAGCATACAGCAGCTGATAAGTACTGGAAGGATTACGATTTTTTAATAGGAGTAATTTACAAATCTGTTTAACTTTCTGGCACCAGTTGATTTAAAAAAAAAAAAAAAAAATTCCACTGGTGTACCCCTTTAAGGAATGTACGCCTTGTTTACATTGGCCTTTCAGACTGGCAAACGAGCACACTTCACATGGCACACATGCTTTCTTTTCCCACAGGCGCCCACTAGTAAGCGTGTTTTGGACTGAGAATGGGCGTTTTTTCACTGGCATACCCGCCCCCTTGTTTACTTTAAAGTACAACCAGATTTATCATGCTCTCGTGGCCGGGTGCGCAAATTTCTAAACCGATCACCATTCTAAAGTCACGCGCTATCATTCATCACATTTCAATACATGCCCACCAACTGCACCCTGTGCGGAAACGTGCACGGTGTCGCACCAAAACCGCTCTGGTGATACATGACCCCCTACGTTTTTCTACTGCTTCTCATAACTAGAGGCTTCTTCATAGGGATTTCATATTGGTGAATACAAAACCTGTTATAGTCGTCAACTGCAAACTTATCATCCTGTCTTGATAGTCTGCAACCGGAGAAGTATGCATTGTATACTGCGGTGGTCTCCAAACTGTGGTCTCTAAACTGTGGACCTCCGGCTGTTGCAAAACTACTACTCCCAGCGTGTCCGGACAGCCGTTGGCTGTCCGGACACGCTGGGAGTAGTAGTTTTGAAACAGCTGGAGGTCCACAGTTTCATACTGTATGCTGCCATTGCTTGTTCACTTACCTTCTTCATTGTTGGAGACTTCTTGCTAGCGGTTCTGCAGTCTGTAGCCTTGTGTTCTCCCAGAAGACTGCGAGCAGCTGCATAGAGAAAAGACAGAGGACAGCATTACTAAAGGGTTAGTCAGCAGAGAGAAAGAAAAGAGATAGGCAGGAGGAGGAGGAGAGTCCTGAAAGAGAGGACCACAACAAGACACAGAGAGAAAGAAGTCTCCTATAGAGGAAGTTATAGAGACATAAAGGAAAGAGGATGAGTGTGCCCAGAAAACATATATTAAGGGAAGTAATACATCACATAGTCAATACACGTAGACCTGCGAAGGCTTTGACCCAATTCGGGAAGTGTGAGAACTGTAGGGGTTAACCAGCGGTGGAATGTAAAGTAGTTTACATGAGTTCAGGGTGAGTGGACTCCAGATATGTTTATGGCTCTTACTATAGCTAAGTGTTTATTAAAGGGGTACTCCCGTGGAAAACTTTTTATTTTATTTTTTAAATCAACTGGTGCCAGAAAGTTAAACAGATTTGTAAATTACTTCTATTAAAAAAATCTGAATCCTTCCAGTACTTTTTAGGGGCTGTATACTACAGAGGAAATTCTTTTTTCTTTTTTGGATTTCTCTTCTGTCACGACCCCAGTGCTCTCTGCTGACCTCTGCTGTCCATTTTAGGTACTGTCCAGAGCCGGAGAAAATCCCCATAGCAAACATATGCTGCTCTGGACTGTTCCTAAAATGGACAGCAGAGGTCAGCAGAGAGCACTGTGGTCGTGACAAAAGAGAAATCCAAAAAGAAAAGAATTTCCTCTGTAGTATACAGCCCCTAAAAAGTACTGGAAGGATTAAGATTTTTTTAATAGAAGTAATTTACAAATATGTACCAGTTGATTTAAAAAAAAAAAAGTTTTCCACGGGAGTACCCCTTTAAGCTTTTCATCTCTGACCATGTATTTACTCATACTGACTATTTCGGACAGCTGGCAAATTGCCTCCCCTCAGATCTCTAAATTGGTAGCCATAATATGTGCGGCTGTCAATAAGGCATTTGGCAAGTCACGGAGACTCATGGAGACTTACTTAAAAATTTTCTAAAATACAGTGGTCCTTCAAGTTACAATATGAATTGGTTCCAGGACGACCATTGTATGTTGAAACCATTGTGTGTTGAGACAATGAGGGAGATTTATCAAAACCTGTCCAGAGGAAAAGTTGCTGAGTTGCCCATAGCATCCAATCAGATCGCTTCTTTCATTTTTGAAAAGGCCTCTTAAAAGTGAAAGAAAAGATCTGATTGGTTGCTATGGACAACTCAGCAACTTTTCCTCTGGTTTTGATACAGAACTCTATGGAAACCTGGTAATTGGTTCTGAAGCCACCAAAATGTCATCCAAAAATAGGGAAAAGTGAGGATTAAACTAATTAACTAACTAATATAAATAAAACAAGTCCTTACATATAAACGTGAGAAAGATCTGTTGGGAGCTGTGATCACTGTCTATGTAGAGGACAGGAGTCTCTTCATGGTCCTGTACAGTACACAGTGTCCCAAAAAAGTAAAATGGAGCCGCCCTCACCTGGAGCAGCTGTGGTGAGGGTGTGATGAGGGCAGGTGGAATTACCCTAGGTGCAGATGGCATTAACCCCTTGTGTTCGTGACACCAGGGCGTGGTTTATCCTCTACACCACCCGAAGGAATACCGCTGGATCCTGGGCTGGGCACGTGGGCAAATAATGACTCCAGCACCAAGTTACGGAACAAAGGCAGCTTTACTGAGTCAGACAGATGGAATAGTTTATACAGCTTGGCTATGCCCACGGAAGTGACCAGTGACTTCAGAGACCTTAGGACATCTTCCCTTCTAGGGTCCACTATGAACCTTTGGAGAGATGTCATAGATGACTGTGAAGGTGCATGAGAATTGAGAATTATTATTTCCGCTGCTTATGGTGGTAACAGGGTAGGGTTGCGGATGTAAAAGGAGTAGCCCTTTTTGGCCATGGTATAGTCCAAACCATAATAAACAGTAATTAATTATATATTACCAGTATTATTTTACACAAAGGACTAGAAAAGAATGGCAGCCATGGACTGGTCAGGGCTGGGAATAAGATTACACTTCATTGTACAGGACTTGACATAATATTATTATTCTATGTTTTACTGATATGTTATCTATAATTTATCATCACTGTCTATGGAAAACCATTAAGGTGATGAATCTATGGTGCTAAAGTCCAATGGTACCAGGAGGGGTACGAGAGTATCAGACATCTGTACAGTACCACCTATTTTGTCAAGGGAAAACAAAAAGGCCATGTTCACACATTGTACTTTGAGGCATCAAACAGCATTACTGCAAATCACAATTCACCTATTTTGTATCCACAATTCTTTGACTTCGATTTACTTTAAATTCAAATGTTCCATAGGTTACTGTTCTCTGTAATTATTAAGGCCATACAAAAGTGACATACTTACATGGACATAATAAATCGGACATTTTACTCGTGTTTTATAAACTTGTTTTAAGTGTTATGGCAAGATTATTTAAATAGTAAAGACTTAATCTGCATAAAATGCTTGAAATGTGCACTTAAAATGCGCAAGAAAAAAAAAACATGGAAAACAAAAACGTGCTTTAAAAAAAACTCCAAAAAGAAATAAAAAAAGGCCTTGAAAAATACCAGCATATTTTATGTATATATTAAATAGCTGTGGGGCCATAAGCAATCTCTACCGATACTACCATGCATGTTTTCAACAGAGAGGGTGGTAATCTGCCGCCAGACTCCTGTGATGGCAGCTTATATCCCTGAAAACAAAAGACTAGGTAGTTGAAATCCTTCTCTCCTACAGCATCTGCTATTGGGGGGCTTCAGGAGCCCACCATACATAGTAAATGATTGGCCGGTCCTGCTAAAAACAGGGGGTTTGGTTGACATTTATCTAATGTGTATGCCCAGCTTTAGGTAATCTACTGATATCTATGAATGTCTTACAAGTCCCATTATAGAAACTATAGACATTAAAGGGGTACTCTGGTGGAAAAAAATTTTTTCAAATCAACTGGTGCCAGAAAGTTAATCAGATTGGTAAATTACTTCTATTATAAAATCTTAATCCTACCAGTACTTATCAGCTGCTGTATACTACAGAGGAAGTTGTATAGTTATTTTCTGTCTGACCACAGTGCTCTCTGCTGACACCTCTGTCCGTGTCAGGAACTGTCCAGAGCAGGAGAGGTTTGCTATGGGGATTTGTTCCTACTCTGGACAGTTCCTGACACATACAGAGAGGTCAGCAGAGAGCACTGTGGTCAGCTGATAAGTACTGGAAGGATTCATATTTTTTCATAGATATATTTTACAAATCTGTTTACCTTTCTGGAGCCAGTTGATATGAAAAAAAATTGTTTTCCACCGGAGTACCCCTTTAACAATGTGAAACCCTTATTACCATGAAGGAACCCCCTAAAAAAGGTGACCTCTTTCAGAATCTGGTGTTAGAATAGAATTGGGCTACTAAGTAAGGAATGGGCAACCCAAGGTGTAAGGTGGAACAGTTCATC
Organism: Hyla sarda; assembly: GCF_029499605.1. NCBI lineage: Eukaryota > Metazoa > Chordata > Amphibia > Anura > Hylidae > Hyla > Hyla sarda. The sequence continues at coordinate 54,153,872 of NC_079192.1, read as the reverse complement.
TCAGTATTTGGCCAATACAGAGAATCTACCACCTACTTAGGAAATTATATCAGTACGGTAGTTTTCATAAAAACTACAAATTACCAAAATGCCAGCGCTATTATACCCTCCTTTACTATTTTCCATAGAGTTTATGTCGTTTTTTTTCTTTTTCACTCTGCAGCTGGTAGTAACATGGGAGGAAGAGTGGGACCATCTTCCAAGGCCGGATAATTTAAGGGTCTGGTTACGATGAATCATAACGCAGTCATGTTAGTAAAGTCAAGATGATTATTTCAAGATCTGGTTATGGAAATCATATATAGGTCATTCTGCTCTGTAGGGTTCATGCAAACTGGAAACGTATGCAGCAACTTCTTCTAAAGTCTGGATGCCAAGAATGTGCTGGGTGTGCACGTATGGGGTTCAAGAGTTCTGTGCAATGATGAAATCAGGAGCAAGGCATTTTTCCAGTGAAGACCCCCCCCCCCCCCCTATAGTTACTAAAAGGCCAGCAAAGATGATATAAACCCAGCTGCAGCACCCACCCTCAGCTGTAGTGTTCAAAAGTATAATATTCTATTTCCTCAGATTCCTGTAGATTGGCTCTCTTTTAGGCTTATTTTATTGCCTTAACCTAGTATATATAAATGCCCTGGCCAAGACATAGTGTTTTTTTTGGTGCTCCCTTGGTAGTCAACACCCAGTAATAAAAAAAGGTCCTGATTGCCCCTGCACCGCCATCTAGACCACAAAATTTCCCTACAGCACCACCAGAGGGGAAAGGAGGTATTACACATTTCCAACTGATGTTCCATGCATGACAAAGACAATTCCATGATCTCAGTTGGAAATGTGTAATACCTCCTTTTCCCTGTGGTGCTGTAGGGAAATTTAACATGTAGCTGGTTATCCAAATATCGAGACTATGGTTGCCAATTTGAATTTTCCTTTTTCTAAAAAACGTATTAAAAAAAAGTCTATACCTCAATACACTGATAAAAAATCATTACCAGCATTTACTT